>NC_053024.1:44277253-44294319 GCF_003073215.2 Triticum urartu
TTATAAGACAATTCCCTATCCTTTACAATTTCACATATATATTCCTCGTTGAAAACTTCAACTAGTTTGTCATCAATCACCAAAAAGGGGGAGATTGTAAGTGCATCTAGTGCCACCCCTAGTTGGTTTTGGAGTATTGACGACAAACCTAGTTGAGGGACTAATGTGTTTGTGAGAATTGCAGGATAACACAGGTAGAAGTCCCTCATTGATTCGGTTCCTACCAGAGATGACCCCTAAAAATGTATGAAGACATTGAAGTCAAAGGTGGTATATGAAGATATTCACATTGAAGACTATGACAAAAGAAGACACGTTATGAAGCCTATGGAGCTCGAAGACTTAGATCTTTCGTAGTTCTTTTCTTTTGTGTTGAGTCATAGGAACCACCGTACTGTTAAGTGGGGTCAGGAGAACCAGTCAGAATGACTGAAGTGATGCCTAAACCAAAAACCTATGTCTTCGAGTGAAGACAATGAGAGCGAATCTTGTCCAGAGCCGGACAAGTCAGCTTTGCTTGTAGCCCAAGTAAAGTTGCCATGAGAGTTTGAAATCTGACCATTGAGACACGTGTCAGTTCCTTAGTGACCCAGGGTCATTTCGGACAAATCAGGTCGGGTTGCCAAGTGGCTATAAATAGCCCACCCCCTACAACCATAAACGGTTGGCTGCTCAGATTTCAGTGCACGGCTTTTGTCGTTTGAGAGCAACCCACCTCGAAGCCTTTGAGAGAAAATTCCTACGAGGAGAAAAGCCCTAACCACCCAGAGCCAGAGAATTGGGCATCACTTAAGTCTTCTTGTCTGTGTGATCTGAAGACTTATTACACTTGAGGACTGTGAATCCTCCAGACGGTTAGGCGTCGCGTTCAGAGCATCCAAGAGACATTGTGGATTGCCAGTGAACGAAGTCTGTGAAGGTTTGGGAGTCTACCTTGAAGACTTACCAGAGTGATTGGGCGAGGTCTATGTGACCTTAGCTCAAGGAGAATACGGTGAGGACTTGGTGTCCTGAGCTGCGTGTTCAGGACTGGGTGTCCGGGACTGTGTGTCCTCTAGGTTTAAATACCTAGCCGCTCCAACCAGACGTACAGTTGTCACAGCAACTGGAACTGGTCCAACACATCATTGTCTTCAACGAGTCACTGGTTTCATCTTCACTTCCTTTCTTACTGTTACTCATTGTGAAGCCATTGCATGCTTGCTCTATCTTTTGTCTTCACAACGTGAATGTATGATCTGTTTGGCTTCATAACTTCTTCCTACCTGATCCTTATTACACTGCAGCTATTTGTCATTGTGCTTTCACTCTATTGAATACTTGACCATGGCTTGCCTAGTGTAATCTAACTTCCGCTGCATAGTATAGGCATATCTCCTACGCTGTTTGTCTTGTGCATTCACTCTATTGAATACTTGACCATGGCTGGCCTAGTGTAATCTAACTTCCGCTGCATAGTAATAGGCAATCTTCACTGTTTGTCTTCATAACTCCCACGTTTTGAAGACTTTCATAAAAATCGCCTATTCACCCCCCCTCTAGTCGATATAACGCACTTTCACTAGAACACGTAATTGGCTTGCTCTTGCTCGTCTTGAAGATGTAGTGCTTCTGTTCGGCCGTTGTGGATGACTCCTCTATCAAATTGCCATGGCGTCCAAGGAGAAGATGGACAAATCATTGGAACGACGTCGCACTCCAAGGTGTCTTCGTAGGCGCCATTTTGAAGGAGACTTGTACTCGATGCTCGACTTGGATAGTGCCGGAGTCGCTAAGCCATTGCACTTTGTATGGATGTGGATGCTTCGTCTTGGGCAATTGGAGCTTGGAGCAAAGTTCTTCACTTGCGAGATTATGACAACTCCCTCCATCGATGATGACCTTGACGGATCGTCCATTGATGCCGGCCTTGGTGTGGAATATGTGGCATCTTTGGTCTTCTTCTTGGTGATGTTGGAGAGTCAAGACTTTGGAGACAACAAGAGCGGGACTTGAGTCTTCATCGCAAAAGACTTGTTCCTCTTCATCGTTCACTTGCCGGTGCATGGCGACTTGCTCAAGAGCGTCCATTTCTCCTTCACTCATCAATGGTAGGTGCCGTGCATCGTTGAGGATCATGGTCCCTTGTTGGTGCACTCATAGGACTTGTGGCCTCGGCCTCCGCATGTGAAGCATTTGAAGGAACTTCGTCTTGGAGTCTCATCGGTGGAGGGATGATGATGAAGCTCTCGGCTTGAAGTTGCTCTGTAGTAGGAGGATGACTTGGAGTTGACGAAGCTTTCTTGGAACTCGACTTGTCGATGTTGTAGAGAAGGCTTGGTAGACGGTGTTGGAGTCGTTGAAGCTTGGGTGTTGGAGAAGCCGTATGACTTGGATGAGAACTTGGCATACTTGAAATCATCTTGCACTTGGCGTTCCGCTTTGGTAGCTTGATGCACTAGCTCGATGAGGTTCGAGTATGGTTGGAAGTCGGCGATCTTCTTGATAGGATGGTTGAGTCCATTCAAGAAACGTGCCATTGTTTGCTCATCATCTTCCGTGATCTTATCATGGCAATCTCCATCTCCTTGTAGTACTCTTCAACGCTCTTGGTTCCTTGCTTGAGTAGTTGGAGTTTCTTGAAGAGGTCGCGTGTAGTAGGTAGGCACAAAGCGTGCTCTCATGACATCCTTCATTTGCGCCCAAGTAGTGATGGGTGGTTCACCTCTTGCCTCTCGGCTCGATA
The DNA here is from genome assembly GCF_003073215.2 of Triticum urartu. Taxonomy (NCBI): domain Eukaryota; kingdom Viridiplantae; phylum Streptophyta; class Magnoliopsida; order Poales; family Poaceae; genus Triticum; species Triticum urartu. The sequence continues at coordinate 44,279,979 of NC_053024.1, forward strand.
ACTTGTTCCCACCAAATGAGGACATAGTCTTGGAACTCAAGGGATGCCATCGCGATCTTCTTCTCTTCTTCATAGTTGTGCAAACGGAAGATCTTGTCAACTTTCAATGCCCATGAAAGGTACTCTTCGGGATCGTTGCTTCCATTGAACTTGGGCATGGTGAACTTGAGCTTGCCATAGCGTTGCTCTTCATTGTGTTGGGGTCGGGGATGATGACGCCCGTGTTGTAGATGATTGTCAAGCTCGTGTCGCTCTTGGTGAGGAGGGTACACCTCATGTTGGACTTGTCGTGGAGGATGTCCACTCTTCATGCTCTTGATGTCTGCGAGAGCTTGTGGAGAGCTTGTCGAGCTTGAGGAGAACTTGAGGGATGTGACGTGCACGCACGCTTAATGTCGTCGTTCATGATTTTCGGAAGCTTCCTGTTCACCTGACCTGTCGCCCACCGGTTGCACGGCTCGACGAATCTGAGGGCTTGTTGCGCAACGCACAAGTCTTGAGCTTCACGGAGGTTGTTCTTCTTGGCATTGTGCCTCGGCATCTGTGCAACTTGAGTTAGACACGGCTCGCTCTTCCTCTTCATCGTTGGCAGTTGTTTGCCGTTCTCCTTCTAGCGCAAAAGCCTCTTGGGTTTGACATCATCGATGCTCTTGAGAGTCAGTGTCGCGTAGAGGATTGAGGCTTGCTTGATGATCGTTGCGCACGGCACGACGTAGAGTGTTCGATGTCGGTGTACTTGAGCCAGAGAGGGTGAAGTCGGAGTGTCGACTTGAGCGAGTCCTTCTTGTTGAGGATGAAGTGGAAGAAGAGCAGTTGAGCAACAAAGCGCGAATCTTGTTCATCCTTGCGTCATTCTCTTGCTTGTGATCGTCGAGCTTGTGGTCGAAGTAGTCCCTTGTATGTTGCTCGGAGAGTCGCAAGTCGGCGGCGAGGTTGTCGATGCGTTCACTCATAGCTTGTTGCTCTTGATGCAAAGCACGTTGTGCACCAAAGAGGTGTCTCTTGGTGACGTAGGAGTTCATGTCGTCGTCGTGCTCAATGAAGAGTGGATTGGTAGAAGTACTCGGCCTATCCATCATTCCAAGAAAAATGTGAGTGGTGGAAAGCGAAGAACGAATACCAAATGTACTTTGACCAAAGTTGAAAGTGGATCGATGATCACTCCAATGTAGGACAAGGAAATAGCACAATTGGTACTAGCTCTTGTCGGCTTCTCACACCTACACAAGTAAAAGTCTATGGTGGAGCTTGGTTAGGATGGTGGCACAAAATTGGATGCAATTGTAAGTGAGCTTCAATAATGTTGGAAAAGATTCGCAAGATGCAATGTAATAAGTATACCAAGCATATAATTTACATGGAAACACACACAGAAATAGATAAGTGGGGTTGGGCAACCAAGGATGAGCCAAAATGTGTAATCCACAAAAATGCTCTTGTTGCACAACACTAGAGAGACGCTAGCACGATTGCACAATAGGCGGATACAAGAACTTGTGCACAACCTAATTAGCAAAAATGCAACGACTTCTATCCCAAGTATGTTCTATGCAAGGTGTTTTTATGATATGATCCAAGATGATCTAGTATGACAATCTTAATGTTGTATGATGCTATGGTTCTTGCTTAAAAGCTCTTTGCTTATCTTTTCTCTTTGCTTAAAAGCATGTTTGGCTCTTTGATGTTGGAGCTCTTTTCTCATGCGATGCTTCACGAACCAAGATAGCAATTGTGTATGCGATGACAACTTTGTGACATAAGAGATGATACCGATATATGCAACAATGATGTATGTATGCTATGGGAAGTATGATCACTAATGTGCACAAGTCTCGTTGTCAGTAATACTCAATGGCTAGTCTCGCTGGGTAAGCAACAAAAAGGCAAGAATGATGTATCACGATACCAAGACGAGGTTACCGTTCTTTGGTTCCACGGTCGTAAGCAAGAACGGATGAAGGCGATCCAATGATGAATATCAAGATGTAGTCGAGGTGGTCATTGTTGATGACGCGTCCGTGGCGAAGATGAGTGGCGATGATGTTGAAGGGGTAAGTGGGAAAGGGATACATGGGCCTCTGGCCTGACTCTGCGCGCAAGCAGGCGCCGGATGTCCGGACTTGGGGCCGGATGACCGGTCTCTCGTGAGACGCCGGATGTCCGGGGTGGTTGGCCGGATGTCCGGCCCGAGCGGGGTGGCCTTCTTTTGTCTCCTGTTGTTGATGCCGGATTTTCGGGGGGAGGCCAGATGTCTGGGCTGTGGTGTCGCACCAGATGTCCGGGCCCATGGGCCGGATGTCCGACCGCTGATGCTTTGGTCGTCTGTTGATGCAATTGTTGGGCGGCTGCACTGGCGCCGGATGTCCGGCCTCTGGCCCGGATGTCCTGCCGCTGTAGCTTCAGTAGCTCGGTCTTCTTCTGTTGTCGCTTCTAGGATTCCCTCGCGGATGGTGTAGTTGTTCCTTGGCGCTTGCACTCCTCCTCGTCATCCGTGAAGTTCCAACAATACCTATGCGTGCACATGGGAGAAGTGTCAAGTAGGATACCATCCCCTAAGGCGTCAAGTGAGCACGTGTAAAGGAGATGATTCACCTTTGTATATGTCAAGTAGATGTCGCATGTGTCACTCGCCGAACGGACTCTTGACATGGTGATGTCCATAGGATGCTTTGCATCATCTCCCCTCCCTTGGGAAAGATCCGACCTCGGATCGAAAACCAAATCACCATGGGAAAGAGATGCCGTGTAGAAGTGGACGTTCACCAGGTACTTGTCATCTTGAAGCTCGAAATGTGCACTCTCCAATGTTGCACCATCTTGTGATTCCTTCAAAAGGAGTAAGGACAACAAACACTTGGAAAAATAAATGTGTTTAGCGTTAGCGCAAAACCAAGCATTCAAGAGGTGAGTCACCAAACAAGTGTCATCGTCATGCAGTGCATATGGTGTGATAAAGGATTGTGACATGGCATGTAAGCAAATCAATCGAGCACAAGCAAAGAAATCATGGGGACAAGCATGTGAATGTGAGGTAGTGATGCAAATATGTGTGACAAGAGAAGAAGCATCTACCTCATAGCAAGTATTCACAAATTGCTCAATGAAACGTCTATGGTAGGCATAGGAAACATTCACAACACCAAATAAGATGAGATGTCTAAACACATGGGTCAAGTGCAAGACAATCCAGGCATAACATGCATAGGGTATAGTGAATATCGTGTGGCACTCAACACAATGGAAAGGGAAATTGTTCATCATGTGTGAGGCAATCAAGGCAAGCATGTAGCAATCAATGGGACATGGCATATGTGAAGTGATGACATTGTTGCAACCAAACATATGAGAGGAGCAAGTAATCCAAGAATTGGATGCAACACACAAGGCATATATATCATGATGCATGGAAGATCTCTAGCATGTGTGCTAGCAAGTGGTCCAAGATGGCCACTAAGTCTCATGGTGCAAGCAACACAAGTAGTATGATCCACAATATCCATGCTTAAGAAAGATGTCATGTTGAAGGCGTGTTCTTGTGCGTCCTTCACAATGCCGAAACATAAGCAAGTGTGATGTAGAATCATCATGGTAGAAGGTGGTTCGCTCTCAAGAGCTTGAATGGTCAACTCATGTGAAGTGGAAGTCGACACGAAGTCCAAGTATCCTACACATGCATACAACAAAAGAAAGAATGTATGCGCATGGTAGATAAACACATCATCCATCATGATGGTTCTCTTCTTTTGCACACAAACATTAGTAGCACAAGTGCATGAATAATATGATGCAATAATGGCTATATTCATGGCACTAGGTAGATGGTGCAAAGGGGTAAGACAAGCATGCTTCACAAGAAATATGTCAAAATCTCCAAATATATGTGTGAATGCTATGGGGGCAAACTCATTATCAAGACTAAAGGCATAGTTGCACTCAATACATGGCAAATCATCTAGCATGAGAGAGGAACACATGGAGAGATATGACAAGAAGCAATAACAATCATGTGTAAAGCATGTAGGTAGTTGTCATCAACCGCATGAAAGGAGAAAGTATGAATCATCGGTGATGCAACAAGGCAAGCAATCATAATAATCAAGTCGTGCAAGCTAGTAGTGCGAAGATGCAACATACTAGAGGAAATCATGGCAATCATGTCATGTGAGCAAATAATAGGCATAAACAATGCACATGACATATCGCAAGCATGAACACAAAGCATGATCATAGTATCATCATAGGAATGGGGCACAAAGAAAACATGGCAATAGCAAGCAATATGTCCACCAAGATTGCAAATACACATACAAGTACTAGAATCAATCATCATGTGTAATGCAAAGCATGGGTCACGAATGCATGGCAAAGCCATAGTAATGAGCATATCATGCAAAGTGAACATGGAAAGATGGGCATAGATTATGTAATGGACAATAACCCATAGCTAAGTGATTGTCATGTAGAAGAAATGCGCGAAGTCTTTGTGCGATGAGAGCGGTGGGAAAGACAATCCATGGGATCCCAAGTCATCATTGCTCTCTAGAGCTCGTTTTGTCAACTCACGGGATTGCGAGGTTGACAAGTATTCATGGGTACCTACACAAAAGAAACACAAACGAAAGAAATTGTGTGTGTGGTAAATGTACACATCATCCATCATGATGTGTATGTGCACATGAGAGTTAGTACAAGATAAGCATCGCTCAAAGAAATTTGATGCATGATATAAGAACATGTCATCCATCGTGAAAGAATAGTTATTGTTTATAACACGATGGGGACACAAATTGAGCGTGCAAGTATGTGGCCCAACAATAGCATGGTTATTTATGGGAAACATATGGTGCACACAAGTATTGGGATCATGCAATGAATGGGATGAATCAAAATCTCCTAAAATGTATGAGGAAACTATGGGGGTCTCCTCGTGAGCAATATTGCAAACATCGTATGGAGAGAATGGACAGCATCCAAAACAATGCATATCCGAAGCTAGGTGGTCATGGCATGGCATATGAGATAAATGATGCAAACGGAGCATATCAATATCATCACAAGAAAAAAAAATTCTAATAACCATGGGCTTATCATCTATGCCATATGTGCAAATTGGGTTTATTTTAATAGCATATGCATAGTCACTATGAAGAGATTGCAAATATGGCATATGATTGATCTCATGCATAGCATATGACAAGTCAAGTGGATTTTCAAACATGATGCGACCTAAAGAATGATCATAAGAAATCCTATGTAACATGGCATCACAACTAATAGACTCCACATGGCAATGATCATACTCATCATAAATGGGTAAATCATCGCATGGGGAAGTCGCACTAGCATGAAGCATGGTAATAGGTTGATCAACATCATGCAAGCAATCAATGTCAAGAATGTCCACCAGTGGGACTAGAGCATCACCGTCACCTATGTTACTGTTTTCATTTCACTCTAGTGGGGTAGGTGAGGTGGCAAAGACCAATTGATGGTCATCTTCATCTTGATGGAACCATGTGGGGGGTGCATCATATTCCGCCATGGCCATTGTCTTGTCCAAAGGAAGGACGTAGTCGTCATGAATCGGCGCGTCATCATATATGGGACCTAGCACCTAATGAGAAGACACAATATAGGTAGAGGTCAAGTTGTTAGAAATGCAAATGGCCTCACAAGACCTTTCAACTATCTCAATCTCTCTATTTGGTGGTTCACTCACTCCCTCAAGGTAGGTGCACTCAATGTCACATATGGTGGAATCACTCATCTCACTCAAGTGGTGGGGGTTCTGGCTCTCCTCACATGGGAATTGTGGCAACACATCATATATCAGGCTAGTAGTGAAGTCACTCTCACTCTCAATATGGTGGCTAAAGTCAATCAAGTCATCATATGTCGTCGTGGTAGAAGGGAAAATCCCATGCTCAACCATCTCGTTGTCGTCGCCGTGGATGAAGGCCGAAGATGGCACATCATCACTCTCGCCTCCTAAGATGGAAGCATCATCCTTACTCATGACCATGTCGCTCTCCTCCAAAGCATGTTCCTTGATTGGCTCCATTATCGTAGTCGTCGCCACACCGTATTGAAAAAGAGTCAAAGTAGACTCGGCACCATCAATGCCAGAAAGAGGGATGGTGGTGAAGTGGAACTTGGGAGCATCATCTTGGAGCTCGTCGGGCTTGGACATCTTGGTGGTACTATCGTCATTCTCGTTGTCGTAGAGCTTGGTCGTCGCGAAGTGAGCTTGGGGTGGGGAAGCTTTGGCCTTCATGAGTTCTTGTTCCGCCTTGAGAGCACCAATGTAGTTGTCGTCGAGGGATTTGTAGTTCTCGAGGTAGATCGTCTTGGAGAAGTCGTTGTGCAATCCCATCATGAAGGGGAACTTCATCGAAATGGGGTTGTTCACGCCGGCTCTTCGCAAGGCAATCTTCATCTCCTTGAAGTACTCGTCGATATACTAGGATCCTTGGATGGTGTTCTCCAATTGGTGTTGAAGTTATTCCGTGTAGGTTGGAGGCATGAACTCCCGCCGCAAAGCTCTCTTCGTCTTGGGCCAACTCGTGTCATATCTCTTCCAAGGTGCGTGAAGCCACCATGTGTATGTGTAGCCGTGGAAGTTTCTTGTGGCACACTTCACTTGATCTTCGGGAGGAACTTGATGTAGCTTGAGGTAGTCGTCCATCAAACACTCCCACTCGAGATACTCCTCGAGTTCTACAGTTCCATAGAAAGGAATCTCATGGTCGATGTCGAGGTCGTAGTAGCTCGTGGAAGTCGCAGACTTGAGCTTGGGGAGCTTCTCTTGAGCGTAGTCTTGAGGTGCTTGTTGGTGAAGATGCCGTATATCCGAAGGCGAAGATGCCTTGAAGTCTCTTGGCAAAGATGCCAAGGGAGATGGTGAAGTCGTTGAGCGGTTCTTGGTGTTGAGCTCTTGACCTTCACGTTCGTGGTGGTGATGGTGTCGATGTCGATGTGACCTTGCTGGAGATGGTACCTTGGAAGCATGTTTACTTGAGCATCTTCTCAAAGATGAGGAAGATTGCTTGTAGGACTAGATGAGGGATTTGATCTCCTCCATTTGAGCTAGCATCTTGGCGTCGGTAGAGTTATTCGTGGCATCGAACTCATCATTGTTGTTGTAGACCGAAGGTGAAATTCCTTGCCTATCCATCACAAGACTCGAGTAGAGGTGAGTAGGAAATGAGATAAACAATACCAAGTTACCTTTTCCCAAAGTTGAGGATGTATCCCGTTTCACTCAATGTGAGATGAAAGAATAGTGGAATTGGTACTGGACTTGTTCACTCACACCTACAAACTAATGCTTATGGAGTAGCTCGGTGAGGATAGTGGCACAAAAATTAAATGCAAAATGTTAGATAGAGTCAATAATGATGAAAGAGATTCACAAATTCGCAAGTGAAACAAGTAGACCAATAGCAATGAATGGCACACGGAAACACACACACGGATAGATAAATGGGTCGTGCAACCAAGGAATGAGCTCAAAATGTGGAATCCATAGAAAATGCTCTTGTCACACAACTCTAGAGAGATGCTAGCACAATTTCTCAATAGGCGGATACGACACTTGTGCACAACCTATAGGAGACAAAATGGCACGAGTTCTATCCCAAGTATGCTATATATGTATGATGTTCCGGTGCTATGATCCAAGATGATCGGATATGACAATCTTATATGCAATGTGATATGATGTTATGGCTATTGCTTACAAGCTTCTTTGCTCTATCTCTTATGTTTAAAAGCTTATTCTTGTTCTTTTTTTGTATGGCCACTTTGCGAAATGCACAAACCAAGATAGCAATTGGGTATATACGGGAACAATCTTGTGACACAAGGGATGATATGATACCAATATGATATGGTATGTATGCAATGGAAGGTGTAGACCACTAATATGCACAACTAACATTGCCGGCAATACTCAAATGGCTAGTCTCAATAGGTAAGTAACGCAAAATGGGCTAGGGGTTATTGAGGGAGTCCTGGATTAGGGGGTGTTCGGGTAGCCGGACTATACCTTCAGCCGGACTCCAGGATTATGAAGATACAAGATTGAAGACTTCGTCCCGTGTCCGGATGGGACTTTCCTTGGCGTGGAAGGCAAGCTTGGCGATGCGGATATTTCAAGATCTCCTACCATTGTAACTGACTCTGTGTAACCCTAACCCTATCCGGTGTCTATATAAACCAGAGGGTTCTAGTCCGTAGGACAACTTCATCATACAACAATCATACCATAGGCTAGCTTCTAGGGTTTAGCCTCCTTGATCTCGTGGTAGATCTACTCTTGTACTACCCATATCATCAATATTAATCAAGCAGGAGTAGGGTTTTACCTCCATCGAGAGGGCCCGAACCTGGGTAAAAACATCGTGTCCCTTGTCTCCTGTTACCATCCGCCTAGATGCACAGTTCGGGACCCCCTACCCGAGATCCGCCGGTTTTGACACCGACATTGGTGCTTTCATTGAGAGTTCCTCTGTGTCGTCACTTTTAGGCCCGATGGCTCCTTTGATCATCAACGACGATGCGGTCCAGGGTGAGACTTTTCTCCCCGGACAGATCTTCGTCTTCGGCGGCTTCGCACTGCGGGCCAATTTTGGCCACCTGGAGCAGATCGAAAGCTACGCCCTGGCCATCAGGTCAGGTTTGGAAGCTTAAACTACACGGCAGACACCCGCGGGGATTCGATCTTCGACGGATTCAAGCCACAGCTGAGCGCGCCGCACTGTGTCGAGAGGCATGATCTAGCTCTGCCGCCGAACAGTGCCCTGGAGGCCGCACAAGCACCGGTTCCGACCCTTTATTCGGAGCCTATTGCGCCAATCGAGGATGAGCGGTTGGACGTCACCTCGGGGGCTACGATCTCAAAGGCGATCGAGCCGAACGTCAGCCCCGCGTTCCGCACGGCCCGTGACTCCAAGGAGCCGGATTCCTCTCCGAACTCCGAACCCCCCGCGCCCCTGCCGATCGAATCCAATTGGCGCCGATAATGGAGTTCACCGCCGCGGACATCTTTCAGCACTCGCCTTTTGGCGACATCCTGAATTCTCTAAAGTCTCTCTCTTTATCAGGAGAGCCCTGGCCGGACTACGGTCAGCGAGGATGGGATACGGACGATGAAGAAATTCAAAGCCCACCCACCACCCACTTGGTAGCCACTGTCGACAATTTAAACGACGTGCTCAACTTCGACTCCGCAGACATCGACAGCATGGACGACGATGCAGGAGATACAGATGAGCCAACGCCCATAGGGCATTGGACAGCCACCCCATCTCACGATGTGTACATGGTGGATACCCCTAAAGGAACGACAACGAGGAAAAAGGGGATGGAACGGGAGATGGACCCTCCCTCGAAAAGCAATCAAAGCGTCGGCGTAAACGCCGACCCAAGCCCCGCCTCGATAAAGACCCAGCCATAGAGCAGGATGAGCCGGTAGACGACGAGCAGGCCTTAGAGCAACCGTCCGAACAGGGCAACACGGATAGAGAAACCGAACATCCCTCCCCCGGCGAAAACGGCACTCCGGACGACCTTACGCCGGATAAACCCACGAAGCAGAAGAATCTCCACAAGAGGCTCGTTGCAACAGCACGCAGCCTGAAAAAGCAGAAGCGGAAGCTAAAAACGGCGGAAGATGCACTCAGGATCCGATGGAGCAAAGTAATCAATACCGCAGATAAATACGGCGACAGTCGCCGCACTAAAAGCTATCCGAAGAGAAAGCTACTGCCCGAATTCGACGAGAGGCCCTAGAGCCCTCGCATTCAAAAAATAAGAAAGCCACACGGTCGGATAGACGACCCCATGGCCAGCATAAAGCGGCAAGCGGCCGCACTTAAATCGGCATGCGACCCACTTAAGGATTCGCATCAGGGCCCAGTCAGGTCCATTTACGGGCCAAGAAAGCAAGCTCTCGTAAGCAATGCAATAAAGCCATCATCAGAATCCGGCACACCCAAATACAGGGGCGCCGCACACCCCCTATGTTTCACCGATGAGGTCCTGGACTATGAATTTCCAGAGGATTCAAACCCGTAAACATAGAGGCATATGATGGAACAACAGACCCTGGAGTCTGGATCGAGGATTATATCCTCCACATACATATGGCTAGAGGAGATGACCTCCACGCCATAAAATACTTACCCCTTAGCTTAAAGGGCCAGCCCGGCATTGGCTTAAAAGCCTTCCTGAAAACACAATCGGAAGTTGGGAAGAGCTCGAGGACGCTTTCCGAGCAAATTTTCAAGGGACCTATGTCCGCCCTCCGGATGCAGACGATCTTAGTCACATAACTCAACAGCCCGGAGAATCAGCTCGGCAATTCTGGAATAGATTCCTCACTAAAAAGAATCAGATAGTCGACTGTCCGGACGCCGAAGCCTTAGCAGCTTTCAGGCATAACGTCCGAGACGATTGGCTCCAGCACACCTCGGCCAAGAAAAGCCAAGAACAATGGCCGCACTAACAAGCCTCATGACCCGTTTGTGCAGGAGAGGACAGCTGGTTGGCAAGATGCAGCCCCAGCGACCCAAGTACATCCGAAACTAGGGATGGAAACGGAAAACCGCGACGCAACAAGGACCGTCGCCGGACTAAGGAAAAAAGTCCGAAGAGCACGGCAGTCAACGCCGGATTCAAAAGCTCACGACAGAATCAGACAAAGCCACCCTCCAGGATAACAGGGATGATCCATCCAACTTAAACAAAATCCTGGACAGGATATGTCAAATACACAGTACTCCCGGTAAGCCTGCTAACCATACCCACAGAGATTGTTGGGTTTTCAAACAATCCGGCAGACTCAACGCCGAACACAAGGGGCTCGACACACCAAGCGAAGACGAGGACGAACCCCAAAAGCAGAGCACCAGGAAACAAAAGAACTTCCCACAAGAAGTAAAAACAGTGAAACTTACTTCACATAACAAAACGTGCGGCGCCCATAAAGGTACGCACCACACGACCTATCCCAAAGGGGTCCCGCCATTGGTTGTCAAAACCAATCATCTTCGATCAGCTGGATTATTCTAGAAGTATCAGGAACGCAGGCTGGACTGCCTTGGTACTCGATCCAATAATTGGCGGACTCCAGTTTTCAAATGTCCTTATGGACGGCGGCAGTGGACTAAACCTGATATATCAGGACACAATCCGCCACATGGGGATAGACCCAGCAAGAATCCGCCGCAGCAAAACCTCCTTTCAAGGGGCCTGGTCCGGACACCCATTGCATGGGTTTTCTCGGCTCGAAGTTATATTCGGCTCTACCGATAACTTCCGCCGCGAAAAGCTGACCTTCCACATCGTCCCATTCTCCAGTCGCTATCAAGCACTACTGGGACGCGAAGCTTTCGCCCGCTTTAACGCAATACCGCATTATGCATCTCTAACGCTTAAGATGCCCGGTCCACGAGGCATCATCTCTTTGAAGGGGAAGCATTGATGTGCCCCTCCCCCAAGCGGAGGACTGTGCGGCCGCTTTGACAGCCCCACAGTAAAATGGCTTCACCGGCCAAAAAATTTCGGAATAGGTCATTAAAGACCACGAACGCGGATAGACGAGTTCGGTACAAAATCATCATTGATGCAGGCTTAGTGGCCATATACCCCCGCACTAGGGGCTCCGTACATATACAATAAGAGACAATAAAGCTCAGTTCTATATTTTACTTTATACTTTGCTTATTTTAAACTTTTGTTCGGCACGACCCATTTTCAGCTCAGTTCCTCTCTTTCGCAGATGAACGTCGTGCGGCGCCCGTCCAGGATACGGCACAACGGAGACACAGGCGCAGACGTGCAGTAGGGACCCGTCCTAAGGATTCTTTTTAGATTAAGACCCTGCGTAAACCTTTTTTACTGTCTCTTGTTGCTACATATCCCCTGGTTTTCTCTGATATAACCAAGGAGGAGGCTGGCGTCTTGGCATGTGGCCACGTCAATTTTTGCGCGTACCTGGACACTAGGGGCTTTTTAATAAAGAGTGTTGTTTTGCCCGCACTCATAAAGACCGAACACCTTAGGGAGTGTTCGGCGTCGCGGGTTTTGGCATTATATGCATCAGCTCCGAATCATGTCTTTGGTCAAATGTTGGGTTGCCCGGCTCCTGAGTTCGGCTACCTTACGTTCCGCTCTATTCGGCTAAGGTAGCACCAGGAGAACTACTGCGATTGTGCCCCGGTTACGCCGGGCGAGCGCCTCAGTAGAGAAAGCCGAAAACTGACTGTCATGATGTAGCATGAGACTGGTCAGCCACCCGATGACCTATCGGAATGATGAGGACATCAATACCATTGTTACACCCACTGCCCCTACTGTTACATATACTGGACCAATTACTAGAGCTCGCGCACGCCAATTAAATTACCAGGTACTTTCGTTTCTTGGTAATGATTCTAATGTTCATGAGATTATGATGCTGCCTAAATTGGATACATTTGTTTTTCTTACAAATGAAGGGCCTAGCTTGGAGAAGGATGAACATTGGAGCAAGAACACGCCTGGAGTTGATGGCATGCGCAAGGGGATCAAGAACGGAGTTACAAGTGATGATTTCAGGACTTTGAAGCCGCCATAAGGAGTGCATGAAGCCTTGGACGAAATATACAAGATGCCACTTCATAATATTCGTCCATAGGCTATTCTAGGTGCTGCGTCACCTTATTAATGGGCCAGGCCCATGTAATTTCGAAATACTTAAGTATAGGCTATTTTTAGAGTCCGTATGTGTGGGGAAACAAGAGTTAGGGTTGGTTTCGGACCCCACCCTCAAGGGCCACGAAATTCCCCTCTCTTCCTCCATATATACAGCCCTTAGGGCGTCGTTTAGACTTTGGGTTTTGTTTAGATTAAAAGTTCGCCATAGCTGCAACTTCGCGTACTTTGTTTGTGTCCAACGACCAGACCAAGACGTCACAGAACCCCACCTTGATCAATAAAGCTTTCATCTTATATTCGCAATATCCAGATTGCAATCTCAGTTTCTTGCTTGTTCTTCGTTTGCTCGCAGGAAACAGGACCCTCGTGGTCAGGTTGATCGTGCTCCGGCGTGGTCAATAACCCCTCGGAAGTTGGTTTAGCGATTGCTAAGGCGCGACGTCTCGCACGTTCGTAGTCGGATCGTCAAGGTCGACTCCCACAGAAAACGATAGCCACCATCTCATCGAAACATCGGGACACCTTAGCCTCTATCAAGTGGTATCAGATTTCCAGGTTGCTCGGTGAGATTTTACAGTTTTTCGTAGATTAGATCGAGTCTGTTCTTCATACCTACAGTCCACGAAAAAAAGCCACACAAAAAAAAATTTAGGGTTAGTTCATCATATCCGAACCAATCTGAGCCTTTGCATAATCTTTTTAGGGTTTTTGCTTTGTTGAATTTGCGGTTGCATCGTCGTGTCAAGTTGCTGGTCTTAGAGTCTAGTCTTTTAGAGTTTCGAGTTCTGGTCATAAGTTGTCACGCCGCCGCCGCACCATCATCATCGCCCATCTACCACTTTTGCTTATCCGCCACCGCTCTGAATCCATATCCATATACCACTACCAATCCGTATCCATATACCACCATCAATCTCTATCCATATACCACCACCGCTACCATATACCACCACCATATATCCACCACCAATCCGAGTTCTTCTCATATTAGGTTTGTTCTTGAGATCAATCTAAATTCCGATTCGTGTTTCCTTGCCTGCGTAGGTCTCGGAAAAAAAAAGAGTCTGGAGACCCCCGGGCAGTTTTTAGGCCAAAATTTTCACGGGCAAATTTTTTTCCCTATCCTATTTTTAGACTTTTCTGAGTCTTTTGAGCCACGTGCCATCATAGTGATTTTTTGTCGCACTTTTTCGTCGTCGCTCCCCTGATTTCCGAAAAAAGTGAAAAAAAAATTCGTGCCCATCCTATCAGTTTGACGAGGGAAGAGTTTTGAGACACTCGCCATTATAGTGATTTTTCGCAAAAAAAAAGAGGAGCGCAAAAAAAAAGAGGAGCGCAAAAAAAAGGAGCGAAAAAAAAGAAGCGAAAAAAAAGAGGAGTTCCAGAGTGTGCTTTTCCCTTATTTACGTGCAGCGCCGTGATTTTGTTAGTGTTCTAGGCTCGTGTCTCTAGCACGGTCTAGCCTAGGACCAGCACAGTACCGTCGTTGAGCGTTTATTCAACTTTGCATCTCTGAATTGATTATTGCTGACCCTTTTTGCTACCATACTATAAGCCTTCCCAGCTCCACATACATCTACGTCGTGCGTTTGACTCTCCCTGGCAATCGCTCTATCCAAGCTTTTGAGAGTTTTTGACTACA
>NC_053024.1:44295319-44307851 GCF_003073215.2 Triticum urartu
CGTCACGGAGGGAGACATCAAGAAGCGGTGCGGAGCCGGATACTTAGCCGCGAACATCGCGCATCGGCTGCCCGCTGCGGGGCAGATCGTCCCTACCCCGGAACCTCACGAGAGGGTAGTTTTCCTTCACCACTTCCTCCGCGGACTAGGGTTTCCCCTCCATCCATTCGTCCGTGGTCTCAAGTTCTACTATGGGCTGGACTTTCATGATCCGGCCCCGAACTTCATCCTCAATATTTCGGTGTTCATCGTCGTGTGTGAGGATTTCCTCTGCATCCGGCCCCACTTCGGCCTGTGGTTAAAGACCTTCAATATCAAGCCGAAGGTGGTACGAGGCCAACAAGCAGAATGCGGCGGAGCCATGGTGGGCAAGATGCCCAACGTTATATGGCTCGAAGGCTCCGTCATGGAGACAATAAAGGGATGGCAATCGGCGTTGTTCTACATCACCGAGTCGCGCGACGCCAAATGGGTGGCAGCCCCCAGTTTCGATCCGGATTCCCTACATGGCTCACTTCCTAGAAATAGAAGGTGTCATGGGGTTTGTCGGTGTTGCTGGATGGACTCCAGAAATGTATCCGGAGTATGGCGAGCAAGAAGCTCAAGCTTGTCAACATAGTCCAAGTTATGCTCATCCGCCGAATCCTCCCGTGTCAACAACGGGATTTTACCTTGTGGGAGTTCGACCCGGCCCGACGCCAGACTCTGAGCGATCTCTTTGATACGACGCACAAGGACGTCTGGAAGGTCCTGTTCAAGGGCGCCGAGGTCCCTCCTTCTCTCACCGAGGACCGCGGACTAAGCGCAAAGCGCCTAGCGCGTTTGGTAAGTTCAGTACGTCCTGTAGGACATTTATTTTCCCTAGCTTCATTATGTGCGGGGGTCTAATCTCCATGCCTTTAACAGGACTGGGTGGAGATGTCAGGGCAGATTAACTGCCCGGCCCCTTTGCCCGAAGATACTGCGGGTGCTCTCCTGACGGAGATGCTGACTCCGGCTCCTTACAAGGTGCCGGAGAAGACCAAGAAGGCCAAGGGAACCCGAAAGAGTTCCCGGAGCCAGGTGTTATCATACTCATCGTCCGATAACTCTGCGGCACACTCCTCCCCGAAAGACGAGGAAGAAGAAGATGCTCCCCCTCCTGCAGGGGGAGATAAGAAAAGGAAGGCCGCCCTAACTAGGGGGGCCGAAGGGTCCAAGAAGGGAAGGACTGTCCTTCCGGACAGCTCCACCGTCGCCGACGAAGACGAAGACGAGTGGTTGCCCAGGGCCAAGCCCCTGGGGAGATAGTAAGTATTCGGATACCAGAGCACTTGTAGCATTCCTTTGTCGCACTGATTTCCCTAATCGCCGAACATGATTATGCAGGCCGCTGCGAACCAGCATCGGTGTATCATCGGACTGCTCCCTGGGCTCGTCGGACATGGATAGCGATCCAGTCCCAACCGCCACCTCCCTTCATCCTGCTGACGATGCCGAGGTGCTGTCTCAAGAGGCACCGGATCGAGGGGAGACAGTCCCGGAGGCGCCTCAGGCGACCTTCTAGACTCCGGGGGCCGAGGGGACGGAGCCCCTGAGAGCTCCGAGTTCGGCCCTCAGCCGAACACCGCGCCGGAACCTCCAGCAGTTCCAGGCTCGGGCAGGCGGCCTCCTTCTAAGAGGGGCAAGACGCCTATGCCGGTGCCCTCTGTCCATCCAGAGGCGCCAGACAATCTGTTGGAAGCGCTTCGCAGTGCTTCCATCGACGAGGAGCACCGTACTATTATGCGTGCGGTGGTCCAGAAGGTTCAGTCCGCCAAGAGCGAGTTGACTCAAGCCTGTGCCAGCCTTCTAACAGGCTTTAAGGTAAGTGTTTTAAAATGTAGTAGAAATATTACCGCATAGATAGTAGCCCCTGATGCTTTGTTCGGTGTTCACAAAGAAAAGCCGAACAGAGGATCAAATAATATCGCAGGAGTCTAATGTAAGTATGTCAATATGCATATGCAGGCTTCGCTGCTGGCGTCTGCCGCACTGACTGCGGAGGTCGCCGTACTGAAGCAGGACCTCGAGGGGTCCAGGAAAGAGCTCGACTTTGCCAAGAGGCAGCTCGAGGAGAACAAGGGTAAGTAATACACTGTCTATAGATATGTATATATAAAAGAAGATGGGATCACAAAATGACAAGATCATCGTATATTTGCCAGGGGCCACGACCGAGGTGGCGACCCTGAAGCAAGCGCTAACCAAGGCCGAAGATAAAGCGACCAAGGAGCGCGCCGAGCGAGAGAAGCACGAGGCTCGGGTGGGCGAGGTGCAGCAAGAGCTCCAGGCTCTCGTGTCGAAGCACGAGGCATTGGAGATTGACTCAAAGACGCGGGAGTCTGAGCTTGCCGCGGCCCTCGAGAGCGCAAAAAGTGCCAAGGGCGAAGCCCAAAAGGCTCTCCAAGAGATCGACGCGATGAAGAAGATAGCGGCGGGTAAGGCTTTCTATGTGCAAAGCAAGCATGTAAAAGTAAATTACCGATTACTTACCCGAATCCGGAGCTCTCTAGGAGCATTCGTAGATTTGCCCCGCAGCGTGTCCGATGCCGCACAATTTTACCAGGCTGAGGATGGAAGCTCAACGGAGAAGCTGTTCTGGTCTCAGTATGCTGAGGCCGAACACCCGGTGCCAATGAGCGACCAGCTGAAGCAGATGGTCGAGCTACATAAGGCGGCCGATCGGGCCATGAAGAGCTTTATAGTCTGGCTATGGCCTGGCGATGCCCTTCCGAACAGCTTCTTTGGCCTGGTGAGGCAGCTTGTGAATGCCTGCCCGCGGCTGGAGGTCGTCAAGCGATCTGTCTGCATTGAAGGTGCACGCCGGGCTTTCGCCCGTGTGAAATTGCAGTGTGTCAAGCTAGACGCCGTGAAGCTGATCAAGGAGGGGCCGCCGGAGGGCAAGGAGCACCGCCACCCCGAGATGTACTACGAGGGTGTTCTGCCGGGTGCCCGTCTCATCGCGGATGAGTGTTCGAAAGATGTAATATTTGAATGAGACTTGCTCGTTTTATCCTGTATTTATGAAAACTTGTTTCATATGCGCTATGCAACGCTTGTTTGAATTTAAAATATTACCTTCTGTTTGGCTGTTTATCCAATCTGAGAGATGGCTAGTCCTCGGCTTCTGCCCCAATGCCACGAGTGCTGGGGTGTTCGGGATAAACCCGAGCACTCTTGTTCCCATGTTTGGGTCCTTCGAGGGAGGTGCTTAGCACAGCGAACAAGGCAACCGGACTAATAATGCTTTATCACTCTCACTTAGCCATAGAATTCTATAATTTTAAATTTCGGCGAAGCCCCTGGTATTCGGAAGGCCGAATTTGGGGCGCGATACACGCCTTTAAGCCGGACAGGGCCGGCCCCTCGCTCTAAGCGGCATAAGTCTTTAGGGACTTGAAAACCTCGCCAAACAGCGACCAGTCTCTCGCCTTATCATGACAGTCAGTTTTAGCTTTCTCTACTGAGGTGCTGAACCCAGCAGAACCGGGGCACAATCGCAGTAGTTCTCCTAGCGCTACCTTAGCCGATAGAGCGGAACGTAAGGTACCAAAACATAGGAGCCGGGCAAACCCAACATTTGACCAAAGACATGATTCGGAGCTGATGCATATAATGCTATAAGTTCGGGGTGCCGCACTTGTGAAAGTGTTCGGACTTTTCACACCGCATTGTGGGGTACGCAAGTCCCTGGTGTATTGGCCATACCAAGGTGTACGGTTGCAAGGCGTCATTAATGAACACACACACACACACACACATATATATATATAACAGGAATGCAACAATAGTCGTAATGTCATGCATTGTTTATTAAAAAATTGCGTTAAAGCAGAGTGATACAGATAGTGCGATAAGCAAAGAGTAGGACTATGTCCCTTCCAAGGGCAAGCTGAGGAATGATATTAAATCAAATATTTCGCTCGTTACTGTAATCCACCTGGGAATTCCGTGGTATGACGTAGTTGTCTGCCTCCTTGGTTGCTGCATCAT
Source organism: Triticum urartu (assembly GCF_003073215.2). NCBI lineage: Eukaryota > Viridiplantae > Streptophyta > Magnoliopsida > Poales > Poaceae > Triticum > Triticum urartu. The sequence continues at coordinate 44,299,334 of NC_053024.1, forward strand.
GTGTTCGGCAATAGTGCTTCCGGACAGTGTTTCTAGAGATTAAGGTCCTGAAAAAAAAGAAAAAAAAAACCAAACGGGAAGCCCCTAGTGCGGTTTAGGCCACTCTTGGGGCGTGCCGCAGTTGTGCCCCCCTCCCCACCTGTTCCCATCGTATTTTAATGCGTAATTATGTACGCCGCGACACGAGTTTCGCCGTTGGGCTGGATTGGGTGGCCGCCGTATTGCTACGCGAGCTCAAGTCGCGCCAGGTGGTCTATTTGTCGATTGCTCCGAGCGCGCTTGAAGGTGTCCGGGCTTTGAAGCGCCGAACTGGTTGATTGCCTGAGAGGCTGCTTTGCTGCTTCTGCTGCGAGGCCGCGGTGTGCTCCTCTGTTCGGGCAGAGCACTCTGTGTTTCCATTGACTGTAATAACTCCGCGAGGTCCCAACATCTTGAGCTTGAGGTATGCATAATGCGGTATCGCATTAAATCTAGCAAATGCGGTTCGCCCGAGCAGCGTGTGATAACCACTGCGGAACGGGACATATCGAAGATTACTCTTCGCTTCGGGAAATTATCCGGGATCCGAAGACACTTCCAGTTGTAATTGAGCCTGTGCAGTGGCCTCCACACCTGGAATGACGCCTTTAAAAGTCGTTTTTGGGTTTGATCCTTGAGGTCTATACCCATTTTGTGCACTGCGTCCTGATAAAGCAGGTTCAGGCTGCTGCCGCCATCCATGAGGACTCGAGTGAGGTGAAATCCGTCGATGATTGGGTCTAGGACCAGTGCGGCGAATCTGCCATGATGGATACTAGTGGGGTGGTCCTGCGATCGAAGGTGATCGCACAGGAGGACCAAGGGTTGAACTTTGGGGTGACTGGCTCCAACGCATATACGTCCCTGAGCGCACGCTTCCGCTCTCTCTTGGGGATGTGGGTTGCGTATATCATGTTCACCGTCCGCACTTGCGGGGGAAACCTCTTCTGTCCTCCAGTGTGCGGCTGCCGGGGTTCTTCCTCGTCAGCGCTATGCGGCCCCTTGTCCTTGTTTTCGGCAATTAACTTGTCGGCCTGCTTGAACACCCAACAATCTCTGTTAGTGTGATTGGCTGGCTTGTCTGGGGTGCCGTATATTTGACACGAGCGATCGAGTGTACGGTCCAAGATGGACGGACCCGGCGTACTTTGTTTGAATGGCTTTTTTCGCTGACCGGGTTTAGAGCCTTTGAATCCGGCATTGACTGCCGTATCCTCAGTACTTTCGCTGTTAATGCGGCATTTTTGCTTATTGCGACGTGACCTGCTATTGCCGTCCTTGGTATCTGAGGTACCATGGTTCTTTGATATGTTATTACTGCGAGCCAACCAGCTGTCTTCTCCCGCACAAAAGCGGGTCATGAGCGTTGTGAGAGCTGCCATAGATTTCGGCTTTTCCTGACCAAGGTGCCGGGCTAGCCACTCGTCTCGGATGTTGTGCTTGAAAGCCGCTAAGGCCTCCGCATCCGTACAGTCGACGATTTGATTTTTCTTTGTGAGGAACCGAGTCCAGAATTGTCTGGCTGACTCTTCTGGCTGCTGAATTGTGTGGCTCAAGTCATCGACGTCTGGTGGTTGCACATAAGTGCCCTGAAAGTTGTCGAGGAATGCGGCTTCCAGATCTTCCCAACAGCTAATGGAGTCCGCTGGCAAGCTATTAAGCCAATGCCGCGCTGGTCCTTTGAGCTTTAGTGGGAGGTATTTGATGGCGTGTAAGTCATCACCGCGGGCCATGTGGATGTGGAGGAGGAAATCCTCAATCCATACTGCGGGATCTGTTGTGCCGTCGTATGATTCAATATTTACAGGTTTGAAACCTTCTGGGAATTGATGTTCCATTACTTCGTCTGTGAAGCATAAGGGGTGTGCGGCGTCTCTGTATTGGGCTATATCGCGATGCAGCTCGAAAGTCTTGCCCGCTGTGTTCGGCCCGGCCGGATTTGCTTTTGCTGTATCCGGCGTGATGTTTATCGTCTCACAGAGTAGTGCACCCTCGTGATCCGTTCTAGATAGTCGATCTTGCATGCTTGTTCTTTGTCCTCCAATATGTCTCGCAGGTCTGGTGTATCTCCCCATGCCTTTTTATTTGAATGCGTCGGGGTGGAGGCTGAGCTATTGGCTGGAATGCCTCTCTATCGCGGCCACGAGGGGACGATCAGCCGTATCATACGTTCTTCCTCCAGTCGGGGTAGTAACCTGCACTTTGGGTAATTCTTGGAGGGGCGCTCGCGTTTATATTCCTCGGCCGCGAGGACTCAGTCCATCTGTGAGCTAGCAGATCTATATCAGCTTGAAGCTGCTGTTGCTTTTTCTTTAGGCTATTTGCCGTGGCCATAAGCCGGCGCTTGAAGCGCTCTTGTTCGATGGATCCTCTGGTACGGCGAATTCATCGTCATCGGGGCTTGCCTCGTCTTCGGAGGGGGGCATGTAATTGCCATCCTCCTCCTCTCCATCTGCCGCTCTCTCAGGAGAGCTGGCTCCTCCATCCTCCTGCTCTAAATCTTGCTGGAGGGGATTGTTGTTGTCTTCGGCACTATCCGGAGTGTTATTATCTCCTGTGCCGGTATCACCACTTTTGCTTTGGCGGGACTTAGAGCGGCACCGCTGACGTCGGCGCTTGGGTTGCTTCTTGGAGGGGTCATCCTCCGCTATCTCGTCGCCATTGCCTTCTTTGGGTGTATCCACCATGTATATGTCATATGACGAGGTGGCTTTCCAGTGCCCTATAGGTGCTGGTTCATGTTCGTCTCCTACATCGTCGTCCATACCGTCGATGTCTTCGGAGTCGAAGTCGAGCATGTCGGTTAAATCATCGACAGTGGCTACGAAGTGGGTGGTGGGTGGGCGTCGAATTTCTTCGTCGTCCGCATCCCAATCCTGTTGGCCATAATCCGGCCAGGGCTCTCCTGACAAAGAGAGAGACCTTAGTGAATTTAGAATGTCGCCGAAGGGCGAGTGCTGAAAGATATCTGCGAGGGTGAATTCCATGATCGGCGCTCAATCGGATTCGATTGGCAGGGGCGCGGGCGGTTCGGAGTCCGAAAAAGAGTCCGACACCTTGGAGTCACGGGATGCGCAGAGGTTTAGGCTGGTGTTTGGCTCGATCGCTGTTAAGACTGCAGCCCCTGAGGCGGTGTCTAACCACCCCTCCTTGATTGGCGCAGTTGGCTTCGAGCAAAGGGTCGGAGCTGATGCAGGCGCGGCCTCTGGGGTACTGTTCAGCGGCAGAGTAGGTCATACCCGTCGTGACAGTGCAGCGCGCCCGACTGTGGCTCGAATCCGTCGAAGATCAACTCTCCGCGGATGTCGGCCGTGTAGTTCAAACTTCCAAATGTGACCTGATGGCCAGGGGCGTAGCTTTAAATCTGCTCCAGATGGCCAAGCGAATTAGCCCGCAGTGCAAAGCTGCCGAATACGAAGATCTGTTCGGGGAGAAAAGTCTCACCCTGGACCGCATCGCTATCGATGATAGTAGGAGCCATCAAGCCTAACGACGACACAGAGGAACTCTCAATGAAAGCACCAATGTCGGTGTCAAAACCGGCGGATCTCGGGTAGGGGGTCCCGAACTATGCGTCTAGGCCGGATGGTAACAGGAGGCAGGACACGAAGTTTTACCCAAGGTTCGGGCCCTCTTGATGGAGGTAAAACCCTACGTCCTGCTTGATTAATATTGATGATATGGGTAGTACAAGAGTAGATCTACCACGAGATCGGAGAGGCTAAACCCTAGAAGCTAGCCTATGGTATGATTGTATGTTATGGTTGTTGTCCTACAAACTAAAACCCTTCGGTTTATATAGACACCGGAGAGGGTTAGGGTTACACAAAGTCGGTTACAAAGGAGGAGATATCCGTATCCGTATTGCCTAGCTTGCCTTCCACGCCAAGTAGAGTCCCATCCGGACACGAGCAGAAGTCTTAAATCTTGTATCTTCATAGTCCAACAGTCCGGCCAAAGGATATAGTCTGGCTGTCCGGAGACCCCCTAATCCAGGAATCCCTCAGAAGGTGTACCCAACAGTCTTCTTTGGGTATCCTATGAAGACACATTTCTCCGATTTGGGTTCGAGCTTATCAGGTTGAAGTTTTTTCACATAAGCATTGCAGCCCCAAACTTTAAGAAATGACAACTTGGGTTTCTTGCCAATCCACAGTTCATAAGGTGTCGTCTCGACGGATTTAGATGGTTGCCTATTTAACGTGAATGCAGCCGTCTCTAAAGCATAACCCCAAAACGATAGCGGTAAATCAGTGAGAGACATCATAGATCGCACCATATCGAGTAAAGTACGATTACGACGTTCGGACACACCATAACGCTGTAGTGTTCCAGGTGGCGTGAGTTGCGAAACTATTCCGCATTGTTTCAAATAAAGTCCAAACTCATAACTCAAATACTCACCTCCACGATCAGATTGTAGAAACTTGAATTTCTTGTTATGATGATTTTCCACTTCACTCTGAAATTCTTTGCACTTTTCAAATGTTTCAGACTTATATTTCATCAAGTACATATACCCATATCTGCTCAAATCATTTGTGAAGGTGAGAAAATAACGATATCCACCGCGAGCTTCAATGTTCATTGGACCACATACAACAGTATGTATGATTTCCAATAACTCTATTGCTCGCTCCATTATTCCGGAGAATGGAGTTTTAGTCATCTTGCCCAAGAGGCATGGTTCGCAATTACCAAGTGATTCATAATCAAGTGATTCCAGAAGTCCATCAGAATGGAGTTTCTTCATGCGTTTTACACCAATATGACCTAAACAGCAGTGCCACAAATAAGTTGCACTACTATTATCAACTCTGCATCATTTGGCTTCAATACTATGAACATGTGTATCACTACTATCAAGATTTAGTAAAAATAGACCACTCATCAAGGGTGCATGACCATAAAAGATATTACTCATATAAATAGAACAACCATTATTCTCTGATTTAAATGAATAACCATCTCGCATAAACAAGATCCAGATATAATGTTCATGCTCAACGCTGGCACCAAATAACAATTATTCAGGTCTAAAACTAATCCCGAAGGTAGATGTAGAGGTAGCGTGCCGACGGCGATCACATCGACTTTGGAACCATTTCCCACGCGCATCGTCACCTCGTCCTTAGCCAATCTTCGCTTAATCCATAGCCCCTGTTTCGAGTTGCAAATGTTAGCAACTAGACCAGTATCAAATACCCAGGCACTACTGCGAGCATTAGTAAGGTACACATCAATAACATGTATATCAAATATACCTTTCACTTTGCCATCCGTCTGCTCCGCCAAATACTTGGGGCAGTTCCGCTTCCAGCGACCAGTCTGCTTGCAGTAGAAGCACTCAGTCGCAGGCTTAGTTCCATACTTGGGTTTCTTCACTTGAGCAGCAACTGGCTTGCTATTCTTCTTGAAGTTCCCCTTCTTCCCTTTACCCCATTTCTTGAAACTGGTGGTCTTGTTGACCATCAACACTTGATGCTCTTTCTTGATTTCTACCTCCGCAGCCTTTAGCATTGCGAAGAGCTCAGGAATCGTCTTATCCATCCCTTGCATATTATAGTTCATCAGGAAGCTCTTGTAGGTTGGTGGCAGTGATTGAAGAACTCTGTCAATGACACTATCATCAGGAACATTCTCCCAGTTGAGTCAAGTGGTTGTGGTACCCAGACATTCTGAGTATATGTTCACTGATAGAACTATTCTCCTCCATCTTGCAGTTGTAGAACTTATTGGAGACTTCATATCTCTCAATCTGGGCATTTGCTTGAAATATTAACTTCAACTCCTGGAACATCTCATATGCTCCATGATGTTCAAAACATCGTTGAAGTCCTGGTTCTAAGCCGTAAAGCATGGCACACTGAACTATCGAGTAGTCATCAGCTTTGCTCTGCCAGGTGTTCACAACATCTGGTGTTGCTCCTGTAGCGGGTTTGTCACCTAGCGGTGCTTCCAGGATACAATTCTTCTGTGCAGCAATGAGGATAATCCTCAAGTTACGGACCAAGTTCGTGTAGTTGCTACCATCATCTTTCAACTTAGCTTTCTCTAGGAACACAGTAAAACTCAACGGAACAACAACATGGGCCATCTATCTACAACAACATAGACATGCAAAATACTATTAGGTACTAAGTTCATGATAAATTAAAGCTCAATTAATCAAATTACTTAAGAATTACCACTTAGATAAACATCTCTCTAATCATCTAAGTGATCACGTGATCCATATCAACTAAACCATGTCCCATCATCACGTGAGATGGAGTAGTTTTCAATGGTGAACATCACTATGTTGATCATATCTACTATATTATTCACACTCGACCTTTCGGTCTCAGTGTTCCGAGGCCATATCTGCATATGCTAGGAACATCAAGTTTAACGCGAGTATTCCGCGTGTGCAAAACTGGCTAGCTCCTGTTTTATGTGAACGTAGAGCTTATCACACCCGATCATCACGTGGTGTCTCGGCATGACGAACTGTAGCAATGGTGCATACTCAGGGAGAACACTTATACCTTGAAATTTAGTGAGAGATCATCTTATAATGCTACCGCCGAACTAAGCAAAATAAGATGCATAAAGGATAAACATCACATGCAATCAATATAAGTGATATGATATGGCCATCATCATCTTGTGCCTTTGATCTCCATCTCCAAAGCACCGTCATGATCACCATCGTCACCGGCTTGACACCTTGATCTCCATCGAAGCATCATTGTCGTCTCGCCAACTATTGCTTCTACGACTATCGCTACCGCTTAGTGATAAAGTAAAGCAATTACATGGCGATTGCATTTCATACAATAAAGCGACAACCATATGGCTCCTGCCAGTTGCCGATAACTGTGTTACAAAACATGATCATCTCATACAATAAAATTTAGCATCCATGTCTTGACCATATAACATCACAACATGCCCTGCAAAAACAAGTTAGACGTCCTCTACTTTGTTGTTGTAATTTTTACGTGGCTGGTATAGGCTGAGCAAGAATCGTTCTTACCTACGCATCAAAACCAACAACGCTATAGTGATTGCTTTTTGATCTTCAGAAAGAACCATGTTCATTGAATCTGATTCAACTAAAGCTGGAGAAACAGACACCCACTAGCCACCTATGTGCGAAGCACGTCGGTAGAACCAGTCTCGCGTAAGCGTATCCGTAATGTCGGTCTGGGCCGCTTCATCCAACAATGCCGCTGAATCAAGAATCAACTAGTGACGGCAAGCAATATGTATATACCCACGCCCACAACTCCTTTGTGTTATACTCATGCATATAACATCTATGCATAAACCTGGCTCGGATGCCACTTTTGAGGAACATAGTAATTTCAAAAAATTTCCTACGCACACGCAAGATCATGGTGATGCATAGCAACGAGAGGGGAGAGTATCGTCTACGTACCCTCGTAGACCGTAAGAGGAAGCGTTATGACAACGCGGTTGATGTAGTCGTACGTCTTCACGATCGACCGATCCCAGCATCGAAGGTACGACACCTCCGTGATCTGCACACGTTTGGCTCGGTGACGTCCCGCGAACTCATGATCCAGTAGAGCTTCAAGGGAGAGCTTCGTCCACACGATGACGTGATGACGGTGATGATGTTGCTACCGGAATAGGGCTTCACCTAAGCATCGCTACAATATGACCAAGGTGGATTATGGTCGAGGGGGCACCGCACACGGCTTGGAACAATCAACTGTGTGTCCTAGGGTGCCCCTGCCCCCGTATATAAAGGATCAAGGGGGGAGGCCGGCCGGCCCTAGTGGTTCCAAAGGAGAGGAGGAATCCTCCTCCTAGTAGGAGTAGGATTCACCCTTTCCTAGTCCTACTAGGAAGGAGGAAGGGGGAAGGAAAGAGAGGGTGAGGGAGAGGGAACGAGGGGCCGCACCCCCTTCCCCTAGTCCTATTCGGACTCCCTTGGGGGGAGGGCGCCACCTCCTAGGATGCTGCCCTCTCTCTCTCCCCTAAGGCCCACTAAGGCCCAATACTTCCCCGAGGGGTTCCGGTAACCCCTCTGGCACTCCGGTTTTCTCCGAAATCACCCGGAACACTTCCGGTGTCCAAATATAGCCGTCCAATATATCGATCTTTATGTCTCGACAATTTCGAGACTCCTTGTCATGTTCATGATCATATCTGGGACTCCGAACTACCTTCGGTAAATCAAAACACATAAACTCATAATACCGATCGTCACTGAACGTTAAGCGCGCGGACCCTACGAGTTCGAGAACTATGTAGACATGACCGAGACTCATCTCCGGTCAATAACCAATAGCGGAACCTAGATGCTCATATTGGTTCCTACATATTCTACGAAGATCTTTATTGGTCAAACCGCATAACAACATATGTTGTTCCTTTTGTCATCGGTATGTGATACGTCTCCAACGTATCTATAATTTTTGATTGCTCCATGCTATATTATCAACTGTTTTGGACATTATTGGGCTTTATTATCCACTTTTATATTATT
>NC_053024.1:44308851-44403138 GCF_003073215.2 Triticum urartu
TTCTTTCAAGGGGACACAAGCTCAAGATGATCTTCCACCACAAGACTACGAGCAAAAAGGCAAGGACAAGCTTCAAGAGGAAATTGATGCATTTGAAGAAGCTCCTAAGACCTTAGTCAAGTGGATTCCCAAGACTACTTCAAGTTCCACTTCATCAAGTACGACTACAACTCCAAGGATTCCCATCAAGATGATGTGGATCCAAAAGAAGAAGAACTAGAGAGTTCTTGAGGGTGACTCCGCCAACATACTTCACTCTTATCATTTTGGCAAGAACAAGTGCATTCAACTTCCACATCTTGCACTAGTTCAAGGAGTCACAAACCCTCTTGTTGGTAAGTCAAGGGACAAGGTAACCTAAAAAGTTTTCATGGACATCATCTTTTGTGTGCATCACTCTATCTCTATGGATATCCTTGTTTGTTCCTTGTGGGACTAACCCATGTAGGTATTGAAAGTGCAATTCACTCAAATGGATAGCTCCAAGTGATCTACATCAACATTGAGCATCCACATCTTCAACATCTACATGAAGTCATCATCGACAAAACCCAAGGTTAGTTCATCCCTCTTAGGGGGGATATCACATCAAGGGGGAGCTTTACTCTAAGACTTGAGCTAAAGCAACTCTAAAGATGTGAACACAACAATGCGTTATGTAAAAGTGGTAACCCCACTTGAGCTTAAACGATGAGTATGACCTATGATCAAGTGTTCTCACTTGACTCCTAAGTCAATATGCTCATATATAGATGACCTAGTCATCGCAAATTGCTTGATAGATGCTAGAATTGGTTGTGCATGCCTTGCCACATATTTCATTTGCCATCTTATTGTGTGAGCATGCTGGTTGCATATTTTACTCATTCGAGGACATCCACTTGTTGTTTTGATTGTTTGGTTTTATCGTCTTTTGCCAAGTGGATGGACAAGAATGCCTAATAACCCCCTCTAGCTATCTATGCTTTTCTCGTCTCAAACTCTATTCATGCTGCATCACAAAATTTGATCAAGTCAGATTCGAACCACTCTGTGCGAGGAGCGCTCGAAGTCCCCGATTCGTCATAGACTTAAACTTCCAAAACCTCTTTATGATTCTCGGTCTGACCGATACTCCACCTTCGGTCCTACCGAGATCATTAAGTTGATCTAGGTTTTCGATCTCGGTGCAACCGATTTGAACCTTTCGGTCACACCAAGTTTCAGTAACTGGTTGCAGTTATGAATCTCGGTGCCACCGAGTTGTTCCACTCGGTCACACCGACAGGGTCAGGCTATATATAGTCACGGGCAAAATTTTGGAAATTTCTCCAAACCCCTTCGCCCGCGTGATAGCCTGCACTACCCTCGTGGTCTCTGGATCGTCTTCTCGCCGCCAGCAGCCTCCAGTCGCTGGTCTCCGTCGCCGTCAAAGGGAATTCTGCCCCGCCGTTGCCGCCATAGCAAGTCTCCGCCGAACTAGGGTATGGACTTGATCACAGTGCTATTCCCCGTCCAATTCCTAGCACATTGTGTTCTTCATGATTCTTGCCACGATTAAAACGCTCCTATCCAATCAAAACTCGGTCCCACCGATTTGGCTCTTTCCATTGCACAAGTGAGACTCGGTCTGACCGAGAATTACTTATCGGTGTGACCGATTTTTGAACTCAATGAAACCCTAGCAGTCTCGGTTCCACCAAACTGTGACTCGGTCCTACCGAGTTCACTAGTTTAGGTTCCAAAACTGCTTCGGTATCACCGAGTTTTAAAATCGGTAGATCCGAGATGATTTCAGTGGGAAACTAAAACTAAGTTTTTGGATCATTCTTTTGCAAAAAAATCTCTGCATTTTGTGATGCTCATCTTTTCTATCTCATCTATAATCTATTCACAGGGTCAGCAGTCAGTTTGCAGCATGTCTCATCAAAGTGATAGCCAAAATATGTCAGAGCAGCAAGTGGTGATGAGTGAGGGCACTAGTCCCTCCAGTTCATCTGATGAAGGTAGCAGGAGCACTCCTAGCAATTTGCCAAAGGCTGCCACGAGACAAAGGAAGAAGAGGACTTCAGATTCCGAAGATGAGGACTATGTGGCAGAGGAAGAGGCCACTTCCAAGAGAGTTGAGCTAGCTCAAGGCACTAAGCCAGGTCTGAAAATCAAAAGGCCAGCAGGCAGGCAGCCCATGTCAAAGGCAAGAGCCTCAACTGAGAAGCCCACTCCCCAAGAGCCAGTTGCAGCTGAGGGCAAGAAAAGAAAGGAAAGGGTGAAGAAGATTGTGGCTAGAGTGCTTGGCAAAGCTTCCATCATGGAAGAAGAAGAGGAAGAAGAGGTAGCTGCACCAGCGCCCAAGGCACCCAAGCTAATGGGAGATGCCATAAAATCAGGGGGACCTGCTTCCAAGGCCAAGTCGGCTCCAAAGCCAAAGCCTAAGAGAAATACAAGGAGCATTCCTGCAGCTGAGAAGAACAAGGCCCAGTGCCTAAGACTGTTGCTGAAGAAGAGGAAGAGAATGTCCTGAGAAAGCTAAAGCCCAAGATCCCAGACCACAACGATGCTCATCCTATGGCTGAGGATATGAAGCTCAGGAGAGATTCAGGGCTGAGGAAGTGGAGAGAAGCAGACCCATATGCTTCAAGAAGAAGGACTGTCGTGGACTACAGGTTTCACACCAAGGAGCAGCAGGATTTCTATGAGACTGTTTTTCTGGATAAGAAGCCAATTGTCTGTGACATGAGATGGGTTGACTGGACCTACATGAGGGAGAAGGAGGAACACTACCCAGGAGTATATGACAGCTTTAATGCTTGTGGAGTAGCTGACTTTGTTGGGCAGAAGCTCACAAAGTGGAACGAGGAACTGATCATGCAATTCTACTCCACGGCACACTTTTATCCAGATGGGAGGATCACATGGATGTCTGAGGGTACAAGGTACCAATCCACAGTTGCTGAGTGGGCACAGATCATTAATGCCCCAGAGGAGCAAGATGATGACTTGGATATCTATGCCAAGAAGAAGATGGACCATAACTCCATGTCCAATATGTACAAGGAAATTCCCAATGAAGCTCTTGACACCTTCAAATTTGGGTCTGTGCATTACCTTCTGTCAGGACTGCCTACGATCAATTGGATACTAAGGCACACCTTACTGCCCAAGTCTGGAGATCACAAGATGATCAGAGGCCATGCTATCAACTTGCTACATGTGTTTAATGTGCCTCAGCAGTTCAAGGTGATGAGCCTCATAGTGGAAACAATCAAGAGGACTGCAGCAGATCAGAAGAGGAGCTGCGGATATGCCCCTCAAATTCAGGAGCTCATCAACTCCAAGATGGGCACGGGCATATATCTATTGGACAAGGAACACCTGCCCATCCGTCCAGATTTCGAGGACAATCAAGTTGTCATGACTGAGAACGAGCCATCATCTGCCCAAGCATACGCGAAGAAGGAGAAGGCGAGGAAGGAGAAAGCTGCCAAGATGCCTACTCAAGAGGAGGCATCTGAGTATTTCTTGAAGACTAAACAAGAGCAGCTTGGTTACTTGATTGCATCCACGCTGAGGATTGAGCAAAGTCTGGCCACCCTCACTCAGAATCAGCAGAGCCTAGAGAGAATCATGGAACAGAAGTTCTATGACTTGGATGTCAAGGTAACGGAAGTTCAGTCTGCAGTGGAGCAGCTCCAGGAGGACATACAGGAGAGGAGAGGCAGGACTACCACTCATGCCTTTGCCAGAGTGCCACGAGGCCCGAGGTCATCTGCCGTGCCAGTTGCTGACACAAGAGCCACCACCTCAGCACCAGCCACAGCCTCAGTTCCACCAGCTCCAGCATCTACTTCAGCTCCAACTCCAGCGACTACTTCAGCATCTACCGAAGCCTTCATCCTTGGAGTGATCCGGACTCCACCACCACCTGAAGATCAAGCCTGAGCATCGATCTAGTGCTATGAATTTTCTAAGAACTTTTTGGTAACTTGTTGCCAAAGGGGAGAAGATGTATAGATCATAGGCTTCGAGATAGAGAGAGTGTTGCTTTTCTCTCTTGCTTTATTTGGTGGTTTTTCGAACTTGTTTGCTTTTGAGTGCCTGAGATACTACGTTATTATTTGTGAGACATTGATGATCATGTGTTTGATCATAAGCTACACTTAATGCTTGCTTAATACTATTATCCTATCTATCTTGTGTGATCATTCACTTTTCTTGGTGATGAGTGCATGTATTTCATTCTTATCATTTTGAGCGCTCCACCAAGATGTATGTGACATGGAAGAGTAACCCATGACTCTAACTCTTTGTGCATTTGCAGTCCAAAGCAAATTTTAAATATGCACAAATTTAGGGGGAGCTCTTACTTATCACATACTTCTCAAAGCGACGATATATTTCTTGCTTATTATCATTTGTCGAAGCTTTGATCTATATGTTGTCATCAATTACCAAAAAGGGGGAGATTGAAAGTGCAACTATCCCTAGGTGGTTTTGGTAATTCATAACAACATATAGCTCATTGAGCTAATACTATTCCAAGATGATTATTTCAGGAAAGCTCAATGATTGGCATGGCATGGATGTGAAAGCGGAACCCTCAAAATGCTAAGGACAAAGGATTGGCTCAAGCTCAAAAGCTCAAGACTCTTCATTTTATATTTTAGTGATCCAATATCACATTGAGTCTTTAGGAAAATCCCATACTATCAAGGAGGGATGAGGTGGTTCTTAATGAGCCTCTTGCTTCATGTGCTTAGTGATATGCTCCAAAACCATCAACTACTTTCCCATATCCACATATGACCTAAACCCTAAGCCAAACTCGGTCCTACCGATTATTCCTATCCGGCGCCACTAAGTTTCACTTGTCATTAGCCACTGCCAAACCCTAGCAATTTCGTCCTACCGATAGGGATCTCGGTCTCACAGAGATGGGGTTGCAAACTCTCTGTTTCCCTTTCATAACTTTTCGGTCCCACCGAAAGAGCGAATCAGTCCCACCGAGATTGCAATGTAAACTCAGTGTTTCCCCTTTGTAACTTTTCGGTCTCACCGAGTTCCACTCAGTCTCACCGAAAGAGCAAATCGGTCCCACCGAGTTTGCCTGACCAACTCTCTGGTTAGCTAATTACCAAATTCGGTCTCACCGAGTTTGTGTAATCGGTCTCACCGAGATTACGTTATGCCTAAACCCTAACCATATCGGTCCTACCGAGTTGCATGTCAGTCCCACCGAAAATCTTTAACGGTCACTAGGTTTACATTTTCGGTGCAACCGAGTTTATTGATTCGGTCCCACCGAGATTGGAAAACTGTTTAACAGTTGGATTTTGTGTGGAGGCTATATATACCCCTCCACCTTCTTCTCATTCAATGAGAGAGCCATCAGAACACACACACCATTCCAACTCATATGTTCTGAGAGAGAACCACCTACTCATGTGTTGAGACCAAGACATTCCATTCCTACCATATGAATCTTGATCTCTAGCCTTCCCAAGTTGCTTTCCACTCAAATCTTCTTTCAACCAAATCCAAATCCTATGAGAGAGAGTTGAGTGTTGGGGAGACTATCATTTGAAGCACAAGAGCAAGGAGTTCATTACCTACACACCATTTGTTACTTCTTGGAGAGTGGTGTCTCCTAGATTGGCTAGGTGTCACTTGGGAGCCTCCGACAAGATTGTGGAGTTGAACCAAGGAGTTTGTAAGGGCAAGGAGATCGCCTACTTCGTGAAGATCTACCGCTAGTGAGGCAAGTCCTGTGTGGGCGATGGCCATGGTGGGATAGACAAGGTTGCTTCTTCGTGGACCCTTTGTGGGTGGTTGCTTCTTCGTGGACCCTTCGTGGGTGGAGCCCTGTGTGGACTCGCGCAACCGTTACCCTTGGGTGGAGCCCTGTGTGGACTCGCGCAACCGTTACCCTTCGTGGGTTGAAGTCTCCATCAACGTGGATGTAGGGAAGCACCACCTATCCGAACCACGGGAAAAACATCCGTGTCTCCAATAGCGTTTGAATTCTCCAAACCCTTCCCTTTACATTCTTGCAAGTTGCATGCTTTACTTTCTGCTGCCAATATACTCTTTGCATGCTTGCTTGAATCATGTGATGATTGCTTGACTTGTCCTAAATTAGCTAAAATCTGCCAAGAACTAAAATTGGGAAAAAGTTAAGTTTTTATTTGGTCAAGTAGTCTAATCACCCCCCCTCTAGACATACTTTCGATCCTACAAGTGGTATCAGAGCTTTGGTCTCCATTTGCTTTGATCTCCATAGCTTTTGGTGGTCATAGCCTTGGTTTCACAACCTAGGAGAGTATGGCGTCTAGCGAGGGAAATTATCACCGTAGAGGTCCTTACTTTGATGGTACTAATTTTGCTAGTTGGAAGCATAAAATGAAAATGCATATTCTTGGACATAACCCCGCCGTTTGGGCTATTGTGTGTGTTGGTTTGCAAGGTGACTTCTTTGATGGGAGAGAACCGAACCATGAAGCTACCGCGGATGAGTTGAAGATGTTGCAATACAATGCTCAAGATTGTGATATTCTCTTCAACGGATTGTGCCCCGAAGAATTCAACAAAATCAGCCGCCTTGAGAATGCGAAGGAAATTTGGGACACTTTGATTGAGATGCACGAAGGTACCGACTCCGTCAAGGAATCCAAGTTGGATGTGCTTCAAAGCCAACTTGACAAGTTCAAGATGAAGGATGGTGAAGGTGTCGCTGAAATGTACTCTAGGCTTGCTCTCGTCACAAATGAGATTGCCGGCTTAGGAAGTGAAGAGATGGCCGATAAATTCATCATCAAGAAGATTCTAAGAGCCTTGGATGGAAAATATGATACCGTGTGCACATTGATCCAAATGATGCCCAATTACAAAGATCTCAAGCCAACGGAGGTGATTGGAAGAATTGTTGCTCATGAGATGTCACTTAAGGATAAAGAGGAACTTCACAACAAATCAAGTGGTGCCTATAAAGCCTCATGTGAAGCCCCTACATCATCAACTGAGAAACAAGACTTCAATGAAGAATTGAGCTTAATGGTGAAGAACTTCAACAAGTTCTACAAGAGTAGAAGCAAAGATAGAAGCTTCAAGTCAAGGTCCTACAATGACAAAAGATCTTCTAGTCGAGAGCGAAACTGCTACAATTGTGGAAGACCCGGACACTATTCCAATGAGTGTACGGCTCCCTACAAGAGAAGAGAAGATTCTCCGAAAAGAAGAAGCAAAGGATCACCACCAAGAGAGAGGAGTAGAGATGATCGTTATGAACGAAGATACTCACGGAGAAGCAAGGATTCGGAAAGGAAGGAAAAATCATCAAGGAGCTACACAAGAAGAAGACATCAAGCTCATGTTGGTGAATGGGTATCCGACTCCGACAGCCACTCCAAAAGAAGTTATCACTCCGACTCCGAAGATACTCAAGATGAAGTTGTTGCTGGTCTAGCACTTGTGTCAACCAACTCCTACGACATATTTAACTAACCAAATGAAGGAATTGGAAGATGCTTCATGGCCAAAGGTCCTAAGGTAACACACCCCGAGTATGTTTATTTCAATAGTGATGAAGATGACTTGTTAGGTGATGATTTGCTTGTTGACAACTTTAGTGATGAATACTATGATGAAATGTCAATTAAACATGCTAATCAAGATAAAACGAATGACAATGATAAGGAGAAGATTGAGGCCCTAACTAAAGAACTAAACACTCTTAAGTTAGCTCATGAAACCATCTTCGAAGATCACCGAGAACTTTTAAGAGCTCATGAGAAATTACGCTTTGAGAAGCTCAATCTTGAGAAAGAGCATGAGTTCTTAAAAGCAATCAATGATGATCTCCGCAAGAAAAGTTCTTCTTACATTGCCAAGCGTTTACTCATATCTACTTACATGCCTCAAGTTAAGTCTAGTAACAAGAAAGATTCTTCCTCTAGCAGTAACAATGATCATGTTAAATCCAATATTGTTGCTTCTAGTAGTTCTCTTGATTCCACTAATGATTCTCTTAGCCAAGTTACACTTTAGCAAGAAAATAGCTTATTGAAGGGAATTATAGAGAAAGGAGTGTACAAAAGCCTTGCCGGGAGTAAGCAATTCGAGGAAATTGTGCGCAAGCAAGGAATGCACCGGAAGAATCAAGGTGTTGGTTTTGAACGAAAGTTCAATGCCAATGGAGTTGAGTGGGAAGAAGATCAATACCCCAAGACAAAGTTTGTCCCTCAACAAGAGAAGTATGGTTCTTTCAAGGGGACACAAGCTCAAGATGATCTTCCACCACAAGACTACGAGCAAAAAGGCAAGGACAAGCTTCAAGAGGAAATTGATGCATTTGAAGAAGCTCCTAAGACCTTAGTCAAGTGGATTCCCAAGACTACTTCAAGTTCCACTTCATCAAGTACGACTACAACTCCAAGGATTCCCATCAAGATGATGTGGATCCAAAAGAAGAAGAACTAGAGAGTTCTTGAGGGTGACTCCGTCAACATACTTCACTCTTATCATTTTGGCAAGAACAAGTGCAATCAACTTCCACATCGTGCACTAGTTCAAGGAGTCACAAACCCTCTTGTTGGTAAAACAAGGGACAAGGTAACCTAAAAAGTTTTCATGGACATCATCTTTTGTGTGCATCACTCTATCTCTATGGATATCCTTGTTTGTTCCTTGTGGGACTAACCCATGTAGGTATTGAAAGTGCAATTCACTCAAATGGATAGCTCCAAGTGATCTACATCAACATTGAGCATCCACATCTTCAACATCTACATGAAGTCATCATCGACAAAACCCAAGGTTAGTTCATCCCTCTTAGGGGGGATATCACATCAACTGGGCCACTGGACTTGCCGCAGCTCACGAGTGAACGCAGGGCAACCTACCGGGTACGGTAAGTCGCCTGGTTCCCCTAGCGCATGCATGTCAACAGAGGGCCCAGTGCGCTGGTCTGACTGACGTCGCGCTTCTCTCCGGCGCTCGATGCGAGTACGAGCGTGTTCCCGCTGCCGTTCTTGAAGAACTTGGCGCTGATCGCGACGAACTCGGGGATCAGACGACGCGGTGGAGTCGCTGTCGAGGTGGACCCGGCGAGTCGGCGATCTTGGCCTTCGGGGTGGGGAGAGCACAGTAGTTGCACCCCCACCAGTCTTGTCACCACCGGTTTGTGCCTGGCTGACTCGCTGCGGCTGTGACGTGGTCGGCTGCCGAGGAGTGTCGCCGTTGGCGAAACCGATGAGACTCTGGATAGTGGCCCTCCAGTCGTCGATCTTATCCGGAACTGGAGGGTAGTCTAGGAGTAGCTGAGCTCGCGCCAGAGCTTCGGCTGCGGTGACGGGCGGCGGTAGCGAACGGTGCGAGGAGCGGGATAAGCTCGAACTTCTAACTATGTTAGAAGGAGCAGTATCTCGTCCAGGCGACCGTGTCTCGCTCGCGCCGGCTTGTTGATGCGCATGGTGGTCCTGGGCGCCCCGGGATCCACCAGCTCGATCCGGGTCCAGCGAGCGCATGGTACCGTGAGTACCATGACGCTGCCGGTCCCGTGCCTCCTGAGATGGGCGCGGCGCATACACGGACGCCGAGGTCTTGGAGTGCGCCCGGTCGTTGTGGGAGCCGGCTACGCCGCCGGCGGGCAGCGCAGCCTTGCCCTGGGACCTAGCAGCACCGCGAGTTCCCTCGTCGACGCGTGTTCCTCCGCCGGCGCCTGCCCCACCATCCGTTTGCTCCAGCGGCGGGTGGCTCGGCGCGGACGGAGCAGCTGCCTCCGAAACTTTCTTCTTCGGTGGCATGTTGATGAACAAGATGAAGATCTAGCTCGTAAGAACGCCGGATCTGATGTTGATGAAGATGAAGAAGATCTGGCTCGCAAGGACGCCGGATCTGATTCACACAACGTCGACGCCCCCTACCTGGCGCACCAGAGATGCCGGGGTTTCTGATCCACGAGCACCTATGGGACCGGTGGACCGGGTCCCTTTTGGTTCGGCGGGGGGCGGAGGTTGCGCAAAGAGCAGATCCAGGCGAAGCACGCGAGTGATTTACCCAGGTTCGGGCCGCACGGATGCGTAAAACCCTACTCCTGCTTTGTGGATTGGTATTGATTTCTAGCTCGGGAGCGAGCGCGAGTGTGTGGAATTGTTGAACCTCGCGAGAGCTCTCCAGATGGCCGACCCCCCCCCTACGTTGCACACGGGCCTCCTTTTATACTCAAGGGGTTACCGACATAGAGCAACGGGGGCCAAGGGCAAAAATGGAAAGGGTGCTGTGGGTAGGCACAGCTAGGTGCTGTAGTAGGCACAGCTAGCTGCTACAGTGTTATCATACCTAACCCTGACGGCAGGGGACAAGGGCATTAAATGCCCGTCTGTGTCGCCTAGACAGCACCGAAAGGGACCGCTAGGGACGCCACCGTCTTGCCACGATGGTTGTCTTGTCAGCGCCTGCGTGCCACCGCACACCCCTAGCTGCACAGCCTCCTGCCACGTGCGCTCGGGAGGGGCCCCAGAGCGACACGTGGGTGGATGTGCTGGAGCGCGGGCGTGGAGTGGGGGCTTGACGGGGCAAGCGCCTTGCCGCGGCCGTCGACTTGTCGCTTCCGGGAGCTTGTCGCTCACCGGGCCTTGTCGAGGTGCGTAGCGCGCCGCGGCAAGTTCCTTGGAATGCTTCGGACGGCCTTCCCGGCAAGCGCCTCTTGCCGGGGCCTTGGAACGCTTCTGATGGCCTTCCCGGCAAGCTCCTCTTGCCGGGGTCTTGTCTTGAGTACTTTGTTCTTGAATGGTCTTCAGAGGGACCACGAGGAATCTTGGCAGTGACTTGGCAGGCCTCGCCGCGGGACGCTGCGACTGCTTGTGCACAAGTTCGGGGTACGAGGGTACCCCTACTCTAGTACACCGACAAGCCCAACGGATTGATTGGAAAGAATAACTTTGAGGTGGTTTCGTACCCTACCATAATCTCTTTGATTGTTCTCCTATATTAGTGACTTTGGAGTGACTCTTGTTGCATTTTGAGGGATAGTTATATGATCCAACTATGTTATTATTGTTGAGAGAACTTGCACTAGTGAAAGTATGAACCCTAGGCCTTGTTTTAACTCATTGCAATACTGTTTACGCTCACTTTTATCATTAGTTACTTTGCTATTTATATATTTTCAGATTACAAAAACCTATATCTACCATCCATATTGCACTTGTATCACCATCTCTTCACCAAACTAGTGCACCTATACAATTTACCATTGTATTGGGTGTGTTGGGGACACAAGAGACTCTGTTATTTGGTTGTAGGGTTGCTTGAGAGAGACCATCTTCATCCTACGCCTCCCACAGATTGATAAACCATAGGTCATCCACTTGAGGGAAATTTGCTACTGTCCTACAAACCTCTGCACTTGGAGGCCCAACAACGTCTACAAGGAGAACGTTGTGAAGTAGACATCAAGCTCTTTTTTGGCACCGTTGTCGGGGAGGCTAGGTAAGCGGCACTCACACCCCGTCAACTAAGCTCTTTTCTGGCGCCGTTGCCGGGGAGGTGAGTGCTTGAAGGTATATCTTTAGATCTTGCAATTGAATCTTTTAGTTTCTTGTTTTATCACTGGTTTAGTTTATAAAAGAAAACTACAAAAAAATGGAATTGAGTTTACCTCATACGCTTCATCTTTTTAATATCTATCGTGAGTATGATGGGAAGGAAAATTGTGCCAAAGTGTTAGAAGAAGAATGCATTAAAATGTTTGGCACTAAATCTTTGAATGATGAGCATGGTTGCAATGTTGTTACTATGAACTCCTTGAATATCCATAGTACTAATGATGATTGCACTACTTATGATGAAAATGTCTCCTATAAACATGTCAATTTTTGTGGAGTGCATAGGGTTTGCAAGTACACACCAAATAGGGAAGATAGATATTGCCAGAGGCATAAGCATTTAGAAACTAAATGGTTGCAAGAAAGGCTAAATGTGAGTGCTGAAAATTTAAAATATTCTCCTATTATTTCTTATGATGTATCACGTAATGAGGAGGAGCCTTCTATTTAACCAATCTCATCAATAAGGAGCTCCAAAAGGAGGATTGAACCCACACATGATGTGGTGAAGAAGAAAAGAAAAAGGAAGAGAGGTAAAAAGATATCTCTCCCAAATAATGTTGCTCCTATTATTGTTGTGCCTCATGAAAATGAATCAAAAATAATTGTGGAAGATGATGCACTTGATGATGATCTTGTTATGCCTATTGCTTGTTGTGATGATTATGATTGGGAAGATAATGATACTTCTTATGATCATGAAAATCCTTTTGGCACTTGCTTGGAATATGACAATTGCTATACTATTGGTGCTATCCATACTATTAATGATGAGAGTGATTATGCTTCTGATATGAAAAGGCCCAAGCTTGGGGATGCTATGTTTGAAGAAGATGATGTTTTTGAGAATATATTTGCTGCAATTAATGTTTGTCCCAAGCTTGGGGATGCTATGTTTAATAATGATGATATTTTTAGCCTCCCAAGTTTTGATATGCAAAGTAGTTATGATGATAGTATGCCTTCTCCTTATGATGATTATATTGATGAAAGTGGGTTTGGAAGAGTGTCAACTTTAGGAAGTAATAATCCCACTAGTTTGGAGGATGTTGAATCTTATAATATTTATGAAAGTGGATTTGGAGAGGTCATGACTTTATTTAGTGATGTATCCACTATTTCGGAAGAGGTTTCAATTGATTATGATGAGAACAAAGTTGCTATTTATGATGATTATTCTGATGAAACTTATGCTATAAAGAGTAGTGATGATTATATTTATAAAACTTGTCATGATTATGACTACCCTTTCTCTGAACATTACTCTTTTAATGTGGAAACAATTTATATTATTCAAGTCTCTTATGATACTCCCATTATCCCGAATGAGAAGAATTTTGCTTATGTGGAGAGTAATAAAAAATTATATGCTTATGCATCATGAAAAGAATGCTTTAGGTGCTGGTTATATTGTTGAATTCATTCATGATGCTACTGAAAATTATTATGAGATAGGATCATATGCTTCTACATATTGCAATAATATCAAGTTTCCTCTCTATGTGTTGAAAATCTTGAAGATTTGCTTGTTTTGCCTTCCTATGCTAGTTGATTATTGTTCCCATAAGTTGTTTGCTCACAAAATTCCTATGCATAGGAAGTGGGTTAGACTTAAATGTGCTAGTCATATTCTTCATGATGCCCCCGCTATGTTTCAACTCTTATCTTTTATGTGAGCATCATTGAAATCATCATGCCTAGCTAGGGGCGTTAAACGATAACGCTTGTTGGGAGGCAACCCAATTTTATTTTAGTTTCTTGATTTTTGGTTCTGGTTAGGAATAAATAATCCATATAGCTTCTGTTTAGATGTGGTTTTGTGTTTTAATTAGTGTTTGTGCCAAGTAAGACCTATAGGATCTTCTTGGATGATAGTTATTTGATCTTGCTGAAAATTCCAAAAACTTTCTGTTCACGAAAACAATTGTTTAAAATCACCATAACGTGATAAAATACTGATTCCAATTTCAGAAGATCAATAAACAAATTGTCTAGGTCTTCCTATTTTGGTAGATTTTTTGTAGTTTCTGAAGTTTGCGTTAGTTACAGATTACTACAAACTATTCTGTTTTTCGTGTGTTGTTTGCTTATTTTGATGACTCTATGGCTAGTAAAATAGTTTATAAACCTTAGAGAAGTTGGAATACAGTAGGTTTAACACCAATATAAATAAATAATGAGTTCATTACAGTACCTTGAAGTGGTGTTTTGTTTTCTTTCGCTAACAGAGCTCACGAGTTTTCTGTTAAGTTTTGTGTTGTGAAGTTTTCAAGTTTTGGGTAAAGATTCGATGGACTATGGAATAAGGAGTGGCAAGATCCTAAGCTTGGGGATGCCCAAGGCACTCCAAGGTAATATTCAAGGACAACCAAGAACCTAAGATTGGGGATGCCCCGGAAGGCATCCCCTCTTTCGTCTTCGTTCATCGGTAACTTTACTTCGAGCTATATTTTTATTCACCACATGATATGTGTTTTGCTTGGAGCGTCATTTTATTTTCTTTAGCTTTGCTTGCTGTTTGAATAAAGTACCAAGATCTGACATTCTTAAATGTTAGAGAGTCTTCACATAGCTACATAATTATTTAAGTACTCATTGATCTTCACTTATATCTTTTTGGAGTAGTTTGTCATTTACTCGTGTGCTTCACTTATATCCTATGAGTAAATGGTTAAATGATTTGAATGTCATAAATCTTAAATTATATATGTTTCATATGCTTATCCCATGGGGATTAATGCCTTCACATATAAGAAGTAGAGGTGGTAAAATTTTTGAATGTTAGCAAACGTTGTATTGGTCACATGAACAATTCATGAAAGAATATCGAAGGAAGAGAGATTTCACATATAAATATGCTATATTGGACATCTTCTATGATTGTGAGCCCCATTAATTATTTTCAAACTTGAACAAATTAGTTGAAGTTGGACAAGGAATACAACATAATGAGTTATGCTTGGGTATATTTGTATAGAAGTTATATTGTTATGGATCCTCTAACATGTGGTGCTTGCTATTTAGAATCCTTTGCTAGCCAAAATATCTATACTAAGCGGGAATACTGCTTGTGCATCCAAATCCCTTGAACCAAGTTTCTTCCATGAGTGTCCACCATATCTGCCTATATGCGGTATTTACCTGCCGTTCCAAGTCAATTTGCATGTTCCAAACTCTAAACCTTCAAATAATAATCTGTTTTGTATGCCTGAATCGCTCATGTAGCGACTACGGGTTAGCAGTATCTTCCATGCTAGGTGGGTTATTCTCACGATGAGTGGACTCCGCTCATCATTCACGAGAAAATGGCTGGTAACTGGGATGCCCAGTCCCATGATCAAAAGATCAAAATCAAATCAAAAATAATTGCAAACAAAACTCCCCGAGGTTTGATGTTAGTTGGAGGCACCCGTTGTTTCGGGAAAGCCATGGACTGATGATTGTTGGTGGAGGGGGAGTAAAAATCTTTACCTTTTTGTTTGGGAACCGCCTATAATGTATGTAGTATGGAAGATATTGGGAACTCTTGGTCGTTACGTTGACAATGAAAGCATACCTCTCAAAATTATTTTCATCTATGTTTTTGCTTTGACCTCTGGCACCTCTGCAAATCCCTGCTTCCCTCTGCGAAGGGCCTATCTTTTACATTTATGCAAGAGTCAGTAGTATTCCTTCTCATTCTAATCTACTCTTTAGTTTGCAAGCATCATGTGATGGAAAGATCTAGCCATATATGGCCATTCAAATATATTTGAGCATGAATTATTACTGTTGACATTACCCCTGAGGTAAAAGGTTGGGAGGCGAAACATTAAGCCCCTATCTTTCTCTGTGTTCGATGAATACTATTTGTTCTAAAAATATGCTTTGAGTGATAGCAATCATGCAAGACTAAATGATAGTTGAGTATGTGAAGTTTGATGAATCAAAGCTCTGACATAGACTCTTCCTGAAAATAAGATGAATTGCAATTGTTTAATGACTAATAACACGGTTTGTTAGTTTTCAAGGAGGTTTATGATCTATGCTTTAACATGTGAATAGTTTATTACTTGATCATGCAAAGTTTTATGAGTTGAGCTACAGTTATGACATATGATGATGCTAGCAAAGGTGATTGAAATTATCATCGATCAAACTTATGCACCTGCTAGCATTCACTCTTCATAAATTATTTCTTTTATCATTTACCTACTCGAGGACGAGCAAGAATTAAGCTTGGGGATGCTGATACGTCTCCAACGTATCTATAATTTATGAAGTATTCATGCTATTATATTATCCATCTTGGATGTTTTATGGGATTTACTATGCACTTTTATATTATTTTTGGGACTAACCTATTGACCCAGAGCCCAGTGCCAGTTCCTGTTTTTTCCCTTGTTTCAGTGTTCCGAAGGAAAGGGCTATCAAACAGAGTCGAAACGGAATGAAACCTTCTGGAGAAGTTATTTTTGGAAGGAAAGCAACCTGATAGACTTGGAGTGCACGTCAGGAAAGAAACGAGGGAGCCACGAGGTAGGGGCACGCCCACCCCCCTAGGGCACGCCCTCCACCCTCGTGGGCCCCTCATGGCTCCCCTGGCGTACTTCTTCCTCCTATATATACCCTTATACCCTAAAACGATCATGGAACATAATAGATCGGGAGTTCCGCCGCCGCAAGCCTCTGTAGCCACCAAAAACCAATCGGGACGCTGTTCCGGCACCCTGCCGGAGGGGGGAACCCTCACTGGTGGCCATCTTGATCATCCTGGCGCTCTCCATGACGAGGAGGGAGTAGTTCACCCTCGGGGCTGAGGGTATGTACCAGTAGCTATGTGTTTGATCTCTCTCTCTCTCTCGTGTTCTTGATTTGGCACGATCTTGATGTATCGCGAGCTTTGCTATTATAGTTGGATCTTATGTTGCTTCTCCCCCTCTACTCTCTTGTAATGAATTGAGTTTTCCATTTGAAGTAATCTTATTGGATTGAGTCTTTAATGATTTGAGAATACTTGATGTATGTCTTGTCATGTGTATCTATGGTGACAATGGGATATCACGTGATACACTTGATGTATGTTTTGGTGATCAACTTGCGGGTTCCGCCCATGAACTTATGCATAGGGGTTGGCACATGTTTTCGTCTTGATTCTCCAGTAGGAACTTTGGGGCACTCGTTGAGGTTCTATGTGTTGGTTGAATAGATGAATCTGAGATTGTGTGATGCATATCGTATAATCATACCCATGGATACTTGAGGTGATATTGGAGTATCTAGGTGACATTAGGGTTTTGGTTGAGTTGTGTCTTAAGGTGTTATTCTAGTACGAACTCTAGGGATGTTTGTGACATTTATAGGAATAGCCCAACGTTTTGATTGGAAAGAATAACTTTGAGGTGGTTTCGTACCCTACCATAATCTCTTTGTTTGTTCTCCGCTATTAGTGACTTTGGAGTGACTCTTGTTGCATGTTGAGGGATAGTTATATGATCCAACTATGTTATTATTGTTGAGAGAACTTGCACTAGTGAAAGTATGAACCCTAGGACTTGTTTTAACTCATTGCAATACTGTTTACGCTCACTTTTATCATTAGTTACCTTGTTGTTTTTATGTTCTCAGATTACAAAAACCTATATCTACCATCCATATTGCACTTGTATCACCATCTCTTCGCCGAACTACTGCACCTATACAATTTACCATTGTATTGGGTGTGTTGGGGACACAGGAGACTCTTTGTTATTAGGTTGCAGGGTTGCTTGAGAGAGACCATCTTCATCCTACGCCTCCCGTGGATTGATAAACCTTAGGTCATCCACTTGAGGGAAATTTGCTACTGTCCTACAAACCTCTGCACTTGGAGGCCCAACAACGTCTATGATAATCCCCAAGTATGGAGTCTCGAACCCACAAGGAGCTAAAGGTAAGATCAATATTCTCTCAAGCCCTATCTGCTACTGATACGACTCTACGTACACCGAACGTTTGCTTCCAACTAGCAACGAGAAATAAAACTATGTTGTGGGTATGAAGAGGATAACTTTGCATGATATCGGAGAGCTAAAATAATAAAGTAGGTGTTGTTATCATAAAGTTAGAATACATTACTAAATAATATAAATAGCGAGTGTGGAATAATGATGGATCGGTGTGCGGAATTGTCCTAGGCAATTGTTAAAAAGACCCGTAATCACTATTGCAGTTTCATATGAGGGAGAGGCATAAGCTAGCATACTTTCTCTACTTGGATCATATGCACTTATGATTGGAACTCTAGCAAGCATCCGCAACTACTAAAGATCATTAAGGTAAAACCCAACCATAGCATTAATGTTGGGGAACGTTGCAGAAAACAAAAATTTTCCTACGGTTTCACCAAGATCCATCTAGGAGTTCATCTAGCAACGAGTGATCAGATTGCATCTACATACCTTTGTAGATCACGCGCGGAAGCGTTCAAAGAACGGGGATGGGGAAGGCGTAATCGACGTGATCGAAATCACCGGAGATCCTAGCGCCGAACGGACGGCACCTCCGCGTTCAACACACGTACGGTCAGCGTAACGTCTCCTCCTTCTGGATCCAGCAAGGGGGAAGGAGAGGTTGAGGAAGATGGCTCCAGCAGCAGCACGACAGCGTGGTGGTGATGGAGCTGCAGTACTCCGGCAGGGCTTCGCCAAGCACTATGGAGGAGGAGGAGGTGTTGGAGAGGGAGAGGGAGGCACCAAAGGCAAAGGTGAGAGGTCCTCCCTTCCCCCCACTATATATAGGGGGCCTAGGGGGCGCCGGCCCTAGGAGATCCAATCTCCTAGGGTGGGCGGTGGCCAAGGGAGGAATCCCTCCTCCCCAAGGCACCTAGGAGGTGCCTTCCCCTTCTAGGACTCTTCCTTTAGGGTTTCCCCCACCCTAGGCGCATGGGCCCTAGGGGCAAGTGGCGCCCCAGCCCACTTTGGGCTGGATCCCTTCCCACTTCAGCCTATGGGGCCCTCCGGGATAGGAGGCCCCACCCGGTGGACCCCCGGGACCCTTTCGGTGGTCCCGGTACAATACCGGTGACCCCAAAACTTGTCCCGATGGCCGAAATAGCACTTCCTATATATAATTCTTTACCTCCGGACCATTCCGGAACTCCTCGTGACGTTTGGGATCTCATCCGAGACTCCGAACAACATTCGGGTTACTGCATATACATATCCCTACAACCCTAGCGTAACCGAACCTTAAGTTTGTAGAACCTACGGGTTCAGGAGACACGTAGACATGACCGAGATGACTCTCCGGCCACTAACCAACAGCGGGATCTGGATACCCATGTTGGCTCCCACATGTTCCTCGATGATCTCATCGGATGAACCATGATGTCGAGGATTCAAGCAACCCCGTATACAATTCCCTTTGTCAATCGGTATGTTACTTGCCCGAGATTCGATCGTCGGTATCCCAATACGTCATTCAATCTCGTTACCGGCAAGTCACTTTACTCGTACCGTAATGCATGATCCCGTGACCAGACACTTGGTCACTTTGAGCTCATTATGATGATGCATTACCGAGTGGGCCCAGTGATACCTCTCCGTCATACAGAGTGACAAATTCCAGTCTTGATCCGTGTCAACCCAACAGACACTTTCGGAGATACCCGTAGTATACCTTTATAGTCACCCAGTTACGTTGTGACGTTTGGTATACCCAAAGCACTCCTACGGTATCCGGGAGTTACACGATCTCATGGTCTAAGGAAAGGATACATGACATTGGAAAACTCTAGCAAACGAACTATACGATCTTGTCCATCACATCATTCTCCTAATGATGTGATCTCGTTATCAATGACATCCAATGTCCGTAGTCAGGAAACCATGACTATCTGTTGATCAACGAGCTAGTCAACTAGAGGCTTACTAGGGACATGTTGGTGTCTATTATTCACACATGTATTACGATTTCCAGATAACACAATTATAGCATGAATAAAGACAATTATCATGAACAAGGAAATATAATAATAATGCTTTTATTATTGCCTCTAGGGCATATTTCCAACAGTCTCCCACTTGCACTAGAGTCAATAATCTAGTTACATTGTGATGAATCGAACACCCATGGAATTTTGGTGTTGATCATGTTTTGCTCTAGGGAGAGGTTTAGTCAATGGAGCTGCTACGTTCAGGTCCGTATGTACTTTACAAATATCTATGTCTCCATCTTGAACATTTTCATGAATGGAGTTGAAGCGACGCTTGATGTGCCTTGTCTTCTTGTGAAACCTGGGCTCCTTGGCAAGTGCAATAGCTCCAGTGTTGTCACAGAAGAGCTTGATCGGCCCCGACGCATTGGGTATGACTCCTAGGTCGGTGATGAACTCCTTCACTCAAATTGCTTCATGCGCTGCCTCCGAGGCTGCCATGTACTCCGCTTCACATGTAGATCCCGCCACGACGCTTTGCTTGCAACTGCACCAGCTTACTGCCCCACCATTCAAAATATACACGTATCCGGTTTGTGACTTTGAGTCATCCAGATCTGTGTCAAAGCTAGCGTCGACGTAACCCTTTACGACGAGCTCTTCGTCACTTCCATAAACGAGAAACATTTCCTTAGTCCTTTTCAGGTACTTCAGGATATTCTTGACCGCTGTCCAGTGTTCCTTGCCGGGATTACTTTGGTACCTACCTACCAAACTTACGGCAAGGTTTACATCAGGTCTGGTACACAGCATGGCATACATAATAGAACCTATGGCTGAGGCATAGGGGATGACACTCATCTCTTCTATATCTTCTGCCGTGGTTGGACATTGAGCTGAGCTCAATTTCACACCTTGCAACACAGGCAAGAACCCCTTCTTAGACTGATCCATATTGAACTTCTTCAATATCTTATCAAGGTATGTGCTTTGTGAAAGACCTATGAGGCGTCTTGATCTGTCTCTATAGATCTTGATGCCTAATATATAAGCAGCTTCTCCAAGGTCCTTCATTGAAAAACTCTTATTCAAGTAGGCCTTAATGCTGTCCAAGAGTTCTATATCATTTCCCATCAAAAGTATGTCATCTACATATAATATGAGAAATGCTAGAGAGCTCCCACTCACTTTCTTATAAACGCAGGCTTCTCCATAAGTCTGCGTAAACCCAAACGCTTTGATCATCTCATCAAAGCGAATGTTCCAACTCCGAGATGCTTGCACCAGCCCATAAATCGAGCGTTGGAGCTTGCACACCTTGTTAGCATTCTTAGGATCGACAAAACCTTCTGGCTGCATCATATACAATTCTTCCTTAAGGAAACCATTAAGGAATGCCGTTTTGACGTCCATTTGCCATATCTCATAATCATAGAATGCGGCAATTGCTAACATGATTCGGACGGACTTTAGCTTCGCTACCGGTGAGAAAGTCTCATCGTAGTCAACCCCTTGAACTTGTCGATAACCCTTAGCGACAAGCCGAGCTTTATAGATGGTCACATTACCATCTGCGTCTGTCTTCTTCTTAAAGATCCATTTATTTTCTATGGCTCGCCGCTCAACGGGCAAGTTAGTCAAAGACCATACTTTGTTTTCATACATGGATCCTATCTCGGATTTCATGGCTTCTAGCCATTTGTCGGAATCCGGGCCTGCCATCGCTTCTTCATAGTTCGAAGGTTCACCGTTGTCTAACAACATGATTTCCAAGACAGGGTTGCTGTACCACTCTGGTGCGGAACGTGTCCTTGTGGACCTTCGAATTTCGGTAGGAGCTTGATCAGAAGTATCTTGATCATCATCATTAACTTCCTCTCTAGTCGGTGTAGGCACCTCAGGAACATTTTCTTGAGTTGCGCCATTTTTCGGTTCAAGAGGTAATACTTCATCAAGTTCTACTTTCCTCCCACTTACTTCTTTCGAGAGAAACTCTTTCTCTAGAAAGGATCCATTCTTGGCAACAAAGATCTTGCCTTCGGATCTGAGGTAGAAGGTATACCCAATAGTTTCTTTAGGGTATCCTATGAAGACGCATTTTTCCGACTTGGGTTCGAGCTTTTCAGGTTGAAGTTTCTTGACATAAGCATCGCATCCCCAAACTTTTAGAAACGACAGCTTAGGTTTCTTCCCAAACCATAATTCATACGGTGTCATCTCAACGGATTTCGACGGAGCCCTATTTAAAGTGAATGCGGCAGTCTCTAAAGCATAGCCCCAAAAAGATAGCGGTAAATCGGCAAGAGACATCATAGATCGCACCATATCTAATAGAGTGCGATTACGACGTTCGGACACACCATTACGCTGAGGTGTTCCAGGCGGCGTGAGCTGTGAAACTATTCCACATTTTCTTAAGTGTGTGCCAAACTCATGACTCAAGTATTCTCCTCCATGATCTGATCGCAGGAACTTGATTTTCCTGTCACGTTGATTCTCAACCTCACTCTGAAATTCCTTGAACTTTTCAAAGGTCTCAGACTTGTGTTTCATTAAGTAGGCATACCCATATCTACTCAAGTCATCAGTGAGGGTGAGAACATAACGATAGCCACCGCGAGCCTCAACACTCATTGGACCGTACACATCAGTATGTATGATTTCCAATAAGTTGGTTGCTCGCTCCATTGTTCCTGAGAACGGAGTCTTGGTCATTTTACCCATGAGGCATGGTTCGCATGTGTCAAATGATTCGTAATCAAGAGACTCTAAAAGTCCATCAGCATGGAGCTTCTTCATGCGTTTGACACCTATGTGACCAAGGCGGCAGTGCCACAAGTATGTGGGACTATCATTATCAATCTTACATCTTTTGGTACTCACACTATGAACATGTGTAGTATTACGCTCGAGATTCATTAAGAATAAACCATTCACCATCGGAGCATGACCATAAAACATATCTCTCATATAAATAGAACAACCATTATTCTCGGATTTAAATGAGTAGCCATCTCGAATTAAACGAGATCCTGATACAATGTTCATGCTCAAACTTGGCACTAAATAACAATTATTGAGGTTCAAAACTAATCCCATAGGTAAATGTAGAGGTAGCGTGCCGACGGCGATCACATCAACCTTGGAACCATTCCCGACGCGCATCGTCACCTCGTCCTTCGCCAGTCTCCGCTTATTCCGCAGCTCCTGCTTTGAGTTACAAATGTGAGCAACTGCACCGGTATCAAATACCCAGGAGCTACTACGAGTAATGGTAAGGTACACATCAATTACATGTATATCACATATACCTTTTGTTTTGCCGGCCTTCTTGTCCGCTAAGTATTTGGGGCAGTTCCGCTTCCAGTGACCACTTTCCTTGCAATAAAAGCACTCAGTCTCGGGCTTGGGTCCATTCTTTGGCTTCTTCCCGGCAGCTTGCTTGCCGGGCGCGGCAACTCCCTTGCCGTCTTTCTTGAAGGTTCTCTTACCCTTGCCTTTCTTGAACTTAGTGGTTTTATTCACCATCAACACTTGATGTTCCTTTTTGACTTCTACCTCTGCTGATTTCAGCATTCCAAATACTTCAGGAATGGTCTTTTCCATCCCCTGCATATTGAAGTTCATCACAAAGCTCTTGTAGCTCGGTGGAAGCGACTGAAGGATTCTGTCAATGACCGCGTCATCCGGGAGATTAACTCCTAGCTGAGTCAAGCGGTTATGCAACCCAGACATAGTGAGTATGTGCTCACTGACAGAACTGTTTTCCTCCATCTTACAGCTGAAGAACTTGTCGGAGACTTGATATCTCTCGACCCGGACATGAGCTTGGGAAACCATTTTCAGCTCTTCGAACATCTCATATGCTCCGTGTCTCTCAAAATGTTTTGGAGCCCCGGCTCTACGCTGTAAAGCATGCCGCACTGAACGAGGGAGTAGTCATCGGTACGTGCCTGCCAAGCGTTCATAACGTCTTGTTCTGTAGGGAGAACAGGTGCGTCACCTAGCGGTGCTTGTAGGACATAATCTTTCTTGGCAGCTATGAGGATGATCCTCAGGTTCCGGACCCAGTCCGTGTAGTTGCTGCCATTGTCTTTCAGCTTGGTTTTCTCTAGGAACGCGTTGAAGTTGAGGACTACGTTGGCCATTTGATCCACAAGACATATTGTAAAATTTTAGACTAAGTTCATGATAATTAAGTTCATCTAATCAAATTATTCAATGAACTCCCACTTAGAATAAACATCCCTCCTGCAATCTAAGTATAACATGATCCGAGTTAACTAGGCCGTGTCCGATCATCACGTGAGACGGACTAGCCAACGTCGGTGAACATCTTCATGTTGATTGTATCTTCTATACGACTCATGCTCGACCTTTCGGTCTTCTGTGTTCCGAGGCCATGTCTGTACATGCTAGGCTTGTCAAGTCAACCTAAGTGTTTGCATGTGTAAATCTGTCTTACACCCGTTGTATGTGAACGTTGGAATCTATCACACCCGATCATCACGTGGTGTTTCAAAACAACAAACTGTCGCAACGGTGCACAGTTAGGGGGAACACTTTCTTGAAATTATTATGAGGGATCATCTTATGTACTACTGTCGTTCTAAGTAAACAAGATGCAAAAACATGATAAACATCACATGCAATCAAATAATAATAGTGACATGATATGGCCAATATGACATAGCTCCTTTGATCCATCTTGGGGCTCCAGGATCATCTTGTCACCGGCATGACACCATGATCTCCATCATCATGATCTCCATCATCGTGTCTCCATGAAGTTGCTCGCCAACTATTACTTCTACTACTATGGCTAACACGTTTAGAAATAAAGTAAAGTAATTTACATGGCGTTTCTCAATGACACGCAGGTCATACAAAAATAAAGACAACTCCTATGGCTCCTGCCGGTTGTCATACTCATCGACATGCAAGTCGTGATTCCTATTACAATAGCATGAACATCTCATACATCACATATAGATCATTCATCATTCATCACAACTTTGGCCATATCATATCACAAAGCACTTGCTGCAAAAACAAGTTAGACGTCCTCTAATTGTTGTTGCAAGTTTTACGTGGCTGAAGTAGGGTTTTAGCAAGAACGTTTTCTTACCTACGTGAAAGCCACAACGTGATTTATCAACTTCTATTTACCCTTCATAAGGACCCTTTTCATCGAATCTGCTCCAACTAAAGTGGGAGAGACAGACACCCGCCAGCCACCTTATGCAACTAGTGCATGTTAGTCGGTGGAACCGGTCTCACGTAAGCGTTTGGTCCGGGCCGCTTCATCCCACAATACCGTTGAAGCAAGATAAGACTAGTAGCAGCAAGAAAGTTGACAACATCAACGCCCACAACAAATTGTGTTCTACTCGTGCAAGAGAACTACGCATAGACCTAGCTCATGATGCCACTTTTGGGGAACATTGCAGAAAACAAAAATTCTCCTAAGGTTTCACCAAGATCCATCTAGGAGTTCATCTAGCAACGAGTGATCAGATTGCATCTACATACCTTTGTAGATCACGCGCGGAAGCGTTCAAAGAATGGGGATGAGGAAGGCGTACTCGACGTGATCCAAATCACCGGAGATCCTAGCGCCGAACGGACGGCACCTCCGCGTTCAACACACGTACGGTCAGCGTAACGTCTCCTCCTTCTTGATCCAGCAAGGGGGAAGGAGAGGTTGAGGAAGATGGCTCCAGCAGCAGCACGACGGCGTGGTGGTGATGGAGCTGCAGTACTCCGGCAGGGCTTCGCCAAGCACTATGGAGGAGGAGGAGGTGTTGGAGAGGGAGAGGGAGGCACCAAAGGCAAAGGTGAGAGGTCCTCCCTTCCCCCCCGATATATAGGGGGCCTAGGGGGGGGCACCGGCCCTAGGAGATCCAATCTCCTAGGGGGGGCGGCGGCCAAGGGAGGAATCCCTCCTCCCCAAGGCACCTAGGAGGTGCCTTCCCTTTCTAGGACTCCTCCTTTAGGGTTTCCCCCACCCTAGGCGCATGGGCCCTAGGGGGAAGTGGCGCCCCAGCCCACTTTGGGCTGGATCCCTTCCCACTTCAGCCCATGGGGCCCTCCGGGATAGGTGGCCCCACCCGGTGGACCCCCGGGACCCTTCCGGTGGTCCCGGAACAATACCGGTGACCCCAAAACTTGTCCCGATGGCCGAAATAGCACTTCCTATATATAATTCTTTACCTCCGGACCATTCCAGAACTCCTCGTGACGTCCGGGATCTCATCCGGGACTCCAAACAACATTGGAGTTACTGCATATACATATCCCTACAACCCTAGCGTCACCGAACCTTAAGTGTGTAGACCCTACGGGTTCGGGAGACACGTAG
Organism: Triticum urartu; assembly: GCF_003073215.2. Taxonomy (NCBI): domain Eukaryota; kingdom Viridiplantae; phylum Streptophyta; class Magnoliopsida; order Poales; family Poaceae; genus Triticum; species Triticum urartu. The sequence continues at coordinate 44,334,686 of NC_053024.1, forward strand.
ACATGACCGAGACGACTCTCCGGCCAATAACCAATAGCGGGATCTGGATACCCATGTTGGCTCGCACATGTTCCTCGATGATCTCATCGGATGAACCACGATGTCGAGGATTCAAGCAACCCCGTATACAATTCCCTTTGTCAATCGGTATGTTACTTGCCCGAGATTCGATCGTCGGTATCCCAATACCTCGTTCAATCTTGTTACCGGCAAGTCACTTTACTCGTACCGTAATGCATGATCCCGTGACCAGACACTTGGTCACTTTGAGCTCATTATGATGATGCATTACCGAGTGGGCCCAGTGATACCTCTCCGTCATACGGAGTGACAAATTCCAGTCTTGATCCGTGTCAACCCAACAGACACTTTCGGAGATACCCGTAGTATACCTTTATAGTCACCCAGTTACATTGTGACGTTTGGTATACCCAAAGCACTCCTACGGTATCCGGGAGTTACACGATCTCATGGTCTAAGGAAAGGATACTTGACATTGGAAAACTCTAGCAAACGAACTATACGATCTTGTGCTATGTTTAGGATTGGGTCTTGTCCATCACATCATTCTCCTAATGATGTGATCTCGTTATCAATGACATCCAATGTCCATAGTCAGGAAACCATGACTATCTGTTGATCAACGAGCTAGTCAACTAGAGGCTTACTAGGGACATGTTGGTGTCTATTATTCACACATGTATTACGATTTCCAGATAACACAATTATAGCATGAATAAAGACAATTATCATGAACAAGGAAATATAATAATAATGCTTTTATTATTGCCTCTAGGGCATATTTCCAACAATTAAAGCATCAAGTCCTCTTTATTCCCATACGCAACAATCCCTCTTACTCGAGTTTGTGTTTCAGTCACTCACCAACCCACTATAAGCGAATCATGAACGTATTGCAACACCCTACAGCGGGAATCCCTCACGCTTGCGCGACACGGAGGTCACCATAGGACAGCACCAAAGTAAAACATACAACTCATACCAATCTAGATCATCAATCAACCCAAAGACAAAAGATGTCTACTCAAAACATCGTAGGATGGCAACACATCATTGCATCATAATATGTGGCATAAAGCACCATGTTCAAGTAGGGGTTACAGCGATGTATGGGAGAGTGGACCGCGTAAAAGAGATGAGGATGGTGATGAGGATGGTGATGTTGATGAAGACGATCACTGTGGTGATGATTCCCCTCCCGATGGCACTCCGGCGCCACCTGGTAGAGAGGAGGAGAGGTTCTCCCCCTTGTGCTTCCTCATCCATGGCCTCCACCCTCTGGTCCTTGGCCTTCATGGTGATGATGGCCCATCCGGGATACTCCTCTATGGCCACCAATGATGATGGCCCCCTCCGGCAGGGTGCTGGAGAGGGCCTAGATTGACTTCTTGTGGCTACATAGGCTTGCGGCGGCGGAACTTCTGATCTAATCTCTGTTCTGGAAGTTTTAGGGTATGAGAGTATATATGGGTGCAGGAAGTACGTCGGTGGAGCTTCGGGGGCCCCACGAGGCAGGGGGCGCGCCCTAGGGGGGGCGCGCCTCCCACCCTTGTGAGCACCTCCCTTATCTCCTGACGTAGGGTCCAAGTCCATCCGGTAGCTTTCCTTCCAAAAATAACTTCTCCAGTTGATTTCGTTCCGTTTCGACTCCGTTTGATATTCCTTTTCTTCGAAACACTGAAATAGGCAAAAAACAGCAATTCTGGGTTGGGCCTCCGGGTAATAGGTTAGTCCCAAAAATAATATAAAAGTCGATAATAAAGCCCAATATTGCCCGAAATAGTAGATAATATAGCATGGAGCAATCAAAAATTATAGATACGTTGGAGAGGTATCAGGCATCCCCAAGCTTAATTCCTGCTCGTCCTCGAGTAGGTAAATGATAAAAAAGATAATTTTTGATGTGGAATGATAGTAAGTGCTTAAGTTTGATCAATGATAATTCGAATCACTTTTTCTAGCATCATTACATATCATAACAATAGCTCATCTCATAAAACTTTTCATGATCAAGTAACAAGCAAGTCACAAGTTTAAAGTATGGATCATAAACTTTCGTGAAAACTAACAAACAATATTTTCAGTCATCAAACAATTGCAATTCATCCTATTTTCCGGAAGAGTCTATATCAGAGCTTTGATTTAGCAAACTCCACATACTCAACTATCATTTAGTCTTTCACAATTGCTAACACTCACGCAATACTTGTGGTTATGGAGTTTTAATCGGACACAGAGAAATATAGGGGCTTATAGTTTCGCCTCCCAACCTTTTACCTCAAGGGTAATGTCAACAATAATAGCTCATGCTAACTTACATCCAATTAGATATATATATCAGGATCTTTCCAACACCCTGTGCTTGCCAAAGGATAAAATGTAAAAATGAAAGGTGAAGATCATCATGACTCTTGCATAAGGTAGAAGATAATAATAAAAGATAGGCCCTTCGCAGAGGGAAGCAGAGGTTGCCATGCGCTCTCAGGGTTGGATGCACAAAATTTTAATGCGAAATAACGTCACTTTATATTGCCCCTTGTGATATGAACCTTTATTATGCAGTTCGTCGCTTTTATTGCTTCCACATCACAAGATCGTATAAAGATTATTTCCTCCGCACCAATCAATCATACATATTTAGAGAGCAATTTTTATTGCTTGCACCGATGACAACTTACTTGAAGGATCTTACTCAATCCATAGGTAGATATGGTGGACTCTCATGGCAAAACTGGTTTAAGGGTTTTGGGAAGCACAAGTAGTATCTCTACTTGGTGCAAAGAATTTGACTAGCATGAGGGATAAAGGCAAGCTCAACATGTTGGATGATCCATGACAATATACTTTATTTCAGGTATAAGAAAACATATCCCATTACGTTGTCTTCCTTGTCCAACATCAACTCTTTAGCATGTCATATTTTAATGAGTGCTCCCAATCATAAAAGATGTCCAAGATAGTATATTTGTATGTGAAACCTCTCTTCCTTCAATATTCTTTCATGAATTGTTCAAGTGACCAATTCAACGTTTGCTAACTTTCAATAAGTTTACTACCTATACTTGTTATGTGTGAAGTCATTATTCCCCATGTTATAAGTATATGAAACATATATAAATTCAGATTTATGACATTCAATTTATTCAACCATTTACTCATAGGATATACATGAAGCACATGAGTGAATGACAAACTACTCCAAAAGATACGAGTGAAGAACACTTAGTAGTCAAATAATTAACTAGCCATGGGAGGATTCTTTTCATTCAATATTTCAGATCCAATGATTTTATTCAAACAGCAAGTAAAATCGAAAGCACGCTCCATGCAAAACACATATCATGTGATGAATAAAAATATAGCTTCGAGTAAAGTATACCGATAGTTTTGAAGACGAAAGAGGGGATGCCTTCCGGGGCATCCCCATGCTTAGGCGCTTGAGTCTTCCTTGAATAGTACCTTGGGGTGCCTTGGTGTCAAGACCGGATTTTCGGGATATTAATTTCCCAAAAATGGCCCCTGGGCTCACCAGCCCCAGGATTACTGTTAGCTGATGAGGCACCAACTTGATACAGAAACTCCAAGCAAAATACAAGATATGTAGTACAAGACCATTCTGGCCTCTGAATACAACAGATGGTTTCTAGTGGTTGATGTCCCACAAGAATAGCTGACCAGGATAACTCCTATCTTCGCGAGGCTGCTATCACCATTGCATATGTTCCGGGGCGATCATCGCTACGCTCCTCTCCAGGCAAGAAATCTGGCCAAGACAATAGCCAGGGACAAGCCAGTGAGTACTTTGAATGTACTCACAAACATCATGAACACGGGTATAATATTGCAAAAGACAAACATGCTCTGAAATACTCCATGATCACAACGTCAGTCATAAATAAAAATCATGATGCATGCAAGCAGGTTATTTGTGCAATCAGAGAGTAGAAATAGAATGCACCGATCGGGTGTCTGAAGCGACGCCTCGAAAGGATAGTAATATAAAGCATGCCACAGTCGGGTGTCTAAGCGACACCACATAAAGGGCTTATAAGTAAATTAAATAACAAGCATGCCACAGTCGGGCGTCTGAGCGACACCACATAAAGGGCTTATAAAAATTAAATGACAAACATGCCACAGTCGGGCGTCTGAGCAACACCGCATAAAGGGCTTATAAGTAAATTAAACAACAAGCATGCCACAGTCGGGCGTCTGAGCGACACCACATAAAGGGCTTATATAAGAATAATCACGGTGAATATCCAGGAGGTAGAACCGTCCCAGGGATACTCATTAATTCAAATAATGCATATGGTTAGTCCATAATCATAATCATCATATGCCTCAGGTCATAATCAATGTTTTGGTTTAGCAGTTTCTCCTCCGAAGACCGACACTTGACCCATCCCAAACTGTAGTCCTTAACCATGGACACGGCTATTCGAATAGATATAATCTCTGTAGAGGGTGTACTCTTTACCCACGAGCAACGGATTTCTTTAGTCCTTTGGGACTAATTCCGTCTACGGTCTTTTGATAGAAAACACACCTGATCGCACACACCAGCCTAACTCACCGGTGTCTGGAATCACCCTTGACACCTATTAAGCAAAACTCTAAGTGGGGAGGCTACAACCTCGACTAGCATGGGATCACAAAATTTATACCGCGCGCAAACTAGGGGAGCTACCCCTTCGGCTACAACCGAAAACACCCATGCCCTCGGACTAGGTGGCATGCCTACCGGATGCCTCTGGTATCTTCCACCATGGCCTGTCTGTACGGTGTGTGCTAGGAAAGGGGTTGACAACTTACTGAACCGTACCCTACCAATGGCAGGGACCAGTGGTAGCACGAAACAAGTATGGGGGTTACCGGAACAAGACTTGATCTATGGTCGACTTAGGAGGTTTAAGTATTCCCTGCACGGTTAACATGAAAAATATGTTTCAACCAACAGACACAATCACCACTCAACATGCCTCACTATGCCGTACCGGACACAACCGTCTCGACGGAGACCGGAGACAAGCTCGTGTCTACCCAAGACAGAGACTTTCCCGGCTTCCCTCCGATAGGCACGAAAAGCATACGAGGATAATTACTATCAACATATCAAAATTTCCATATAGCACGGGGTCATCAATATGCACTTATGAGTAGGGTGATATCATGACATAAAGTAATGAAAACTCCGAGACAATGTGGTGTGGTAACTGTATCGAACAACACATGATAACATTATGCCAGGGTTTAAAAATGCTTGCCTTCAAGTTGTGGAGAGACAGGGTGCATTCCAAAACTTTTGAAAGTTTCTTCCTTCTTCAAAAAAATCCTATTTAAGAAAATTTAAAATCAACACATAGTTTTAACGACAGTACAAAAAAGTTGTTTGGAAAATTTTCAAATAAATATGAAAATAATCTAGACTAAATTTGAGGAACAACAGAAAAAGAATCAAGTCATTTGGACTTATATTTAAAAAGTTATAGCCGGTCAAAGTTTAGTCAAAATCTGTTTATAATAATAATAAATCAGAAAAGAAAACGTTTCGGGGGGCTTACGCTTCTCGCTTAGCGAAGGTGTATTTTGTGAAATGCGCCTTCACTTAAAACAGCGCGGGCTGGCTCGGGGTCACTGACAGTGGGTCCCCTGGGCCCACTGGTCAGGTTTGACAAGTCGCCCGCGCTCTTCTTTCTCCCCTGGCCGAGGTGAGGCGGGCCCCGGCGATCGCCGTCGTCGAACGACGACTCCCCGCGGGGTTCTGAGGGCGGGGATGGATCCGCCAGCCTAGGGCGGTCCTCTCGGTAGTTGCTGGGTTGGCAGGGATGGCTTCGGGTGGATTTGGGGGTTGGGGCTATGGTGGTTCCGATCGCGTTTGAGGGGCTGAGTGGCTCCGCAAGGTTGAGGGAAGTCGTATGGTGGCGCTGGAAGGACTAGGGGGCTCTGGCTACGGCGAATTTAACCGAGGGACGGCGACAGCCGAAGTTGCTGGAGGCGGGGAAGACGGTGGTTTCAGAAGCATTTGAGCGGGGGGTGCACTCTACGGCTTGCCTGAGTATGCTCGAACGAGGTCTGGGGCCATTTATAGCCGGGGAAGGTCGGTTCCGCCGCTGCTGGGGATAAGATCGTCGGCCGACCACCTCTGTTGCGGCAGAGCGACGTGGCAATGGCCGGAGCAGGGTCGGTGCTAGCGGACGGGCTTGGAGATAAGGACGGCCTGCTCATGAGGGCAGCTAGTGAGGAGTTGTGGCTCGGCCGGTGCCGTCCATGGCAGAGGCGTACTGTGGACGCCGGCGTGCCACCAAGAGGGCCCTGACGGCGGCGCTGTAGGGCGCCAGGGCGGCTTGGAGTGTTCTAGCGAGTGGTCGAGGGCGGGGCGTGGCTCTGCAGGCGGGCAAAGGCCAGGGCGTGGGGTAGCGAACGCGGTGTCTCGGTTGCGTGCGCGCGTGCAAAACGTGCGCTTTGGGCGCGCCCAGAGCACGCACGCGACATGCTCGACAGAATGCCAGGGTGGCCTAGAGTGCTTGAGCGAGGCTGACAATTAACAGCACTAGGTTAGAGTTTGCAAGGAGATTAATGGACATGGTGGTTAGGTCAGGGGATCAAGTTCACAATGTAAACTAAAAGTCATGCCAAAACTGGCCATGCACAAGAAGTGTTTGCCAAAATGCCAAGTGTATCTAGGCAACTCTTGGGGTGTCCAAATTTTCCAGATCAGGGGCTCTTTAGGTTTAGAAGATGGTGGCAAGGTTGGTTTGGCAAAAACAGAAACTTGTTAGTGCATGTTTTTGAGAAAATCAAATCTGGACAGAAAGAAAAGGGCATTATTGCATGTACTAAAAATATTCCAATGGACCCAATCTCCTGGACTTAAGGGTTTGGTAGGGTGTACTACAAGCAGGAGAAAGCTCATGGTCACTAGGGCAAGAATAATTAGGGATGCAGTAGGAAACACCCAACTGGGCCAGAGAGCAAAAGAGGATGATTTGCTCAGAATTTTCAAAGAACATCAGTGGGTTAATGCATAAAGTTGAATAATATACTACTACTAACATCCCATAATTTTGGTGGAGGATTGAAAGAAATATTTAACTAGGTTGTAGTGCAATTTTATCAACTGGACCAGTTTTGAAAACTTGGGGTAGAGCTCAAAATATCCAATGAATAAGAGATATTTTTGCATCAAAGTGATTTAAAAACATCACATGGCATCCCCAAATCTTGATGAGAATTTTAAAGGATTTTCTGAAAGGGTTGTAGTGCAAATGAGGCTCTGACACTTATGAAAAACCATTTTAAGGGAAATAAAGTTCAGGAAAGAATAATTTTAGAAATAATTCCACTGATCAAAAGAAATGGTCTTGGGAAGATAAACAAGTCCAATAACATATTTGGAAAGTTTTCACTTGGGGTAAAAACTCTATAATATCAAAGAAAGGAGTGGTTCTGAAATCAAAGAAAATCCAGAAAAATGAAAGATTTAATTTCCTGGCAAAAATTTTAATAACCAAAACATGTTTAAATTTTTGGGGTGTTACACTTGGGCATCCCCAAGCTTAGGGTCTTTCCACTCCTTATTCTCCTCATATCGATATCTCACCCAAAACTTGAAAACTTCAATCACACAAAACTTAACCAAACTTCGTAAGATAGGTTAGTATGATAAAGAGTAAACCATTCACTTTGTTACTGTTAAGTACAAGTTTCATAATTGTTCTCACACAATGCCTACTTTACCATATCATTTCTAAAATTTAAATTGAGAAATATAAGCCATAGAAACTAGAAAACAAGCAAACTATGCAATGAAAACAGAATCTGTCAGAAACAGAACAGTCTGTAATGATCTGAACAATAACCATACTTCTGGTACTCCAAAAATTATGAAATAAATTGGTGGACGTTTGGAATTTGTATATTAATCTTCTTCAAAAATAATCAACTCAAAAGCACTCTTCTGTGAAAAATGACATCTATTCTCGTGAGCGCAAAGTTTCTGTTTTTTACAGCAAGATCACATTAACTTTCACCCAAGTCTTCCCAAAGGTCTTACTTGGCACTTTATTGAAACAAAAGCTATAAAACATGATTACTACAGTATCTTAATCATGTAAACACACAAAAAAGTAAGGGTAAATATTGGGTTGTCTCCCAACAAGCGCTTTTCTTTAATGCCTTTTAGCTTGGCATGATGATTTCAATGATGCTCACATAAAAGATAAGAATTGAAACACAAGAAGAGCATCTTGAAGAATATGACTAGCACATTTAAATCTAACCCACTTCCTATGCCTAGGGATTTTGTGAGCACACAACTTATGGGAACAAGAATCAACTAGCATAGGAAGGCAAAACAAGTATAACTTCAAAACTTTAAGCACATAGAGAGGAAACTTGATATTATTGCAACTCCTACAAGCATGTATTCCTTCCTCATAATAATTTTCAATAGCATCATGGATAGTAACTTTGTTCTCATACATAATTGGAACCTCTTCTGAAATAGTGGAATCATTACTACCTAAAGTTGACACTCTTCCAAATCCACTTCCATAAATATCACATTAAGATTCAACACCCTCCAAAATAGTGGGATCACTAATTCCTAAAGTTGACACTCTTCCAGACCCACTTTAAATGATAGTATTAGTCATAATACAAAAGGTATAAGTGAAGTTCATGGAGCATTCTACAACTTACCAATATCCAAGCTCAAAATGTATAAGTGAAGCACATGAAGCATTCTATAAAACCATACTCAAAAGATTTAAGTGAAGCACAAAAAACAATTCTATAAGATCATACTTAAAAGATATAAGTGAAGCACATGAAGTATTCTATAAATCAATGAAGGGCTATCTCATGCTAGCATGGTTCTTAAAGGAAAAACAAAAACACAAAGGACACAAATCATGTGAACAAAGCAAAAACCCAAGGTATACCGATAATTGTTGAAGAAGAAAGATGGGATGCCAACTGGGGCATCCCCAAGCTTAGATGCTTGAGTACCCTTTGAAATATTTACTTGGGGTGCCTTGGGCATCACCAAGCTTGAACTCTTGCCTCTCTTTATTCTTCTCATATTGATAGCTCCTCGACCTTCGGGCACTTCGTCCACACAAAACTTTAACAAAAAACTTGTGAGATCCGTTAGTGTAATAAAGCAAATCACTACCTTTAGGTACTGTAATGAACTCATTATTTATTTATATTGGTGTTAAACCTACTTTATTCCAACTTCTCTATGGTTCATACCCCCCGATACTAGCCATAGATTCATCGAAATAAGCAAACAACACACTCAAAACAGAATCTGTTAAGAACAGAACAGTCTGTAGTAATCTGGAAGTTTGGCAAACTTATATAACTGCTAAAATTATGAACTAAATTAGACAATTTGAAAAATTTGTACAGAAGTAATGTGCAAAAAGTTTCAGACCCATTTGACTTTCCAGTAAAAAATGTAAATTCACGCACTACAGCTAAAGTTTCTTTTTTTGTTTTGCACATAGCAAACAAGCAATCTAATCATCCTAAAACCAAAGCTTGGCACATTTATTTTTATAATACAATGAATATATACAAGGGGATAATTATTTACATAGAAACTTCCATGAAAAATTCTACATTGTTTCCGTGAGCATGAACACAAGTGCTCAAGGTCGACCCTCACTTCTTCAATGCAAAACCTTCCAATCACTTCTCTTTTTGAAACACTTTTTAGGCATGAGAGGCAAGTAATACTTTTTTGTATTTTCATTTTTTAATTTTTTTGTATGTTTCACCCACAACTAAATAAACAAAAAGCAAAAACAAAATTTACTTAGTGAAGAAAGCGAACAAGCACACACGAAAATATCAACCCCACGCTATTGCTCAACGACAACGGCGCCAGAAAAGAGCTTGATAATCCCCAAGTGCAGGGAATCATCGTAGCACTTTCCAAAGGTGGAGGTGATAAGTATGGAGTGTAGAACCCACAAGGAGCTAAAGGTAAGATCAATATTCTATCAAGCCCTATCTGCCACTGATACGACTCTACGTACACCGAACATTTGCTTCCAACTCGCAACGAGAAATAAAACTATGTTGTGGGTATGAAGAGGATAACTTTGCATGATATCGGAGAGCTAAAATAATAAAGTAGGTGCTGTTATCATAAAGTTCGAATATATTACTAAATAATATAAATAGCGAGTGTGGAATAATGATGGATCGGTGTGCGGAATTGTCCTAGGAAATTGTTAACAAGACAGGTAATCACTATTGCAGTTTCATATGAGGGAGAGGCATAAGCTAACATACTTTCTCTACTTGGATCATATGCACTTATGATTGGAACTCTAGCAAGCATCCGCAACGACTAAAGATTATTAAGGTAAAACCCAACCATAGCATTAAAGCATCAAGTCCTCTTTATTCCCATACGCAACAATCCCTCTTACTCGGCATTTTGATCTGTGGAATACAACTACTTTGACCCAATCCTCGAAGTGGACAAGGTACTGGAGTTTTATTCTCCAAGTCATTCCAGAATAGAATGGCTTGACAGACCACAAGAATAATAGGCATCGACGAACATGAATGCACAACTATTCCTGACTATCAATTGATAGACTAGGGTCGGAATACAGCTGAGGAGGGTCAACTCAAGGAACATATAACTTTCTGAGTTGTGGATGCATATATTAGTATGTCGAGCAAAGCTCAACATTTCTTCCGGATAACCCATGCAGAAAGGTAGAATTGGCAGAATCACAATGTAGAATAGAGAACCCATTAAGAGCACTCTGATTGTGATCTTTTGGTTCAGAAGAACTTCTGCCATAAGAAGTTCATGGTATTTGGAAGAAGGAAATACCACAGACCTCGAGGACTATCGCAAAGGTTACTAATATCCTAAAGGTACGAGCAACACTATCAACACGAGGTAAGTAGAGTGAATCTTGGGTCAAGAACCCAGGAATAGAATACCTACAACTAATTGGCATCACGGGATGCTTTCGAGAACAATGGCCATAATCATCACACCGGGAATACAAAGCATTGCGAGATTACTAGGTGACTCCCTAAGACACCTAGGGTCATAATAATAGCTCCAACATATATGTCGAGGCAATAGAGTACCTCAACTCAGCAATTAGTGTGATTAATCTGGCCCCAATGGACATCAGGAACATGGAGGAATGATTGCAAGTGCATCAGATTATCTAGAAACCTGGGATGACTCGGACAGCATAACGGCTGTAAATGCTCAGAAATATTTGAGACATCCTACAAAATAGTGGCATGACCACTCAACATCACAATAACAAGGTTCTGAGGCCAGCTATGAACATACGGAAGTAGTAGAAACTAAACTAAGACTTGAAACTATCAATTCTTTAAGTCTATGGAATAGTAACACGTCATCCTGATAGATAGATGAGAAGGCCTAGTTCTTAATCCGCGTAGAAAAGAAGAGGTTGACTCAGATCAGAAGGGCATAAGGTAAAGGAGTAAAAAGAGCCTTACGTTCCCTTCCACAATCAATTCCCCTATATAACTAAAGCATTTCTAGACTCAACTTCGACCAGTTTGGCTTGGTAATCCTACAGGTAGTCAGGCTCTGATACCAAAGCTGTCAGGACCCCGATTCCAAGTCACATCGATCTAGCTGGTAACACCTCATATCACTTTGCGGCCTCACGCACGGTATTCCCACGGGTGTCGCCTTACCATGGCCCGGGACCGTTTGCGACTTTTGGCTCACGTATATGATAGTGTCGCTAGCATCCATATGACAGAGAACCCGGGCCAACATGGCTAGTCGTGAACCAAAAGCGGCACTAACCCATGGGGACAGGCATACATGAATCAACTTCGAGCATGTCGGTCAGCAGCGTGTGAATCCGGGCTGTAGCACTGGGCTAATAGGACTCCGGTAACCCGGGCTGTAGCAGGCTAGGCAGGACTCCGGATGTCACCGCGTGACATTTCCCCGAAGGGACAGACACAGGAACGAAGTGAAACACATGCCCGCCAGTCAAGTGTCCTGAGCAGTAGTGCTGGGATAGCAGGACTCCGGTGAACCGGGCTGTAGCGGACTACTATGGCTCAAGGAAGCACTAGACTACATTTCCCCATAAGAGAGGCTGCCAAGGATAAACAACTAGATTATCGGATCCCACACATACCAAGCATTTCAATCATACACACAATATGCTCGATATGGGTAAATACAACATCGCATCACAACAAGACTCTACAACTCAAGTATTTATTCATTAGGCTCTGAGGAGCGAGATGTTACAAACATGGGTCTCATGACCCAACATTCAGAGCATACAAGTCAAGGCACATGCGGAAGCTTAACATGTCTAAGTACAGACATCTACAAATGAAAAAGGCTGAGAAGCCTGACTATCTACAAGACCCTCCCAAGGGTACAAGATCGTAGCTGAGGTAACAAGCTAAACGTCGAAGTCCACACGGAACTACTAGCGAGACTGAAGTCTCTCTGCAAAAACATAAAATAGGCAAACATGAGTACAAATGTACCCAGCAAGATTTACATCAGAACTATCTACATATGCATCGGTATCAATAAAGGGGTGGTGGAGTTTGACTGCAGCAATCCAGCTTTGACTCGGTGGCTATCCTGAACTACGACTGCAAGTAACTCTTTTGAGGTGGCACACACGAGTCCACATATTCACCATATCAATACACCACTATGGATCCGCTCCCGTCTCCCTACGAGAACGCCATCCATAGCACTCACGCTTATCTTGCGCATTTTAGAGTATCCACTTTCACTTGTCTATGAACTATGCAAGGGGTCCAAGTTTCCATATCCTAGGAATCCGGCTATTCGAATAGATAATGATAACCCTGCAGGGTTGTACTTCTTCACACACGCTCTCGCTACTTATCGCCCTGTACACGTCATGTACCTCGGGAACCTTCAAGCGGAAGCCGGGCGAGGGAGTCGGCCACGACCTAACTAACCACACAAGTCTCTCGTCCAGGTTTATCGCCTATTCGGGTTCCATCCGCAAGGAGATCCGGCCGGGGTGTCGCTCACGGCACCAAACGATGTGTGCAGGATTCCCATGCCCACCTCGACGGATGGATCTACGCTTGGTACACTGTGCCACAGTGCCTAGTCTGTACCAAGCCCACCTGTACTGGGTGCCACTTGGTAGACTACTAACACTACCTACAAACACCAGAAACTAGTTGCAACTCCTGGACAGAGATCGAGTTGATTAAAAAGCCGAGAGGAGTCGAGTTACCGGAACCCAATGTGTGGTAGTAACTGTTCATGGATCACAAACACAGAACTCAGTTCCTGAGGAGGGTTTCAATCAGACAACCCACCATGTACTCCTACATGGCCTCTCACCGCTACCTTTACCAAATCGTGTTCACACACTTAGCTCTCAACAGTAGGACATGTTCACACACCTCTAATTCATCCCCGATGAATCAGACCTGACACAACTCTAAGCAATAGCATGCATGACAAACAAGCATGAATGAGTAGGCACATCAGGGCTCAAACAACTCCTACTCATGCTAGTGGGTTTCATCTATTTACTATGGCAATGACAGGTCATGCAGAGGAAAGGAGTTCAGCTACCGCAGCATGTAATAGTTGAAACGTTGTTGTCCTAATGCGGTAAAAGTGAGCAGGAGCGAGAGAGTGGGATTGTATCGTAATGAACAAGGAGGTTTTGCTTGCCTGTTACTTCTGAAGATAGTATGGTTCTTCATCGGTGTCATCGATCAAATCGTCGAAACCACATTTAACGAGAGGGGACAAATACCAGCAACACAGAAAGAAACACAATCAATGCAATGCACAATATGATGCATGATCATGACATGGTAAAATGAGTGTGTTGGGCTAATGCAACAACAAACAGATGGGTTTGAGCTATTTTGAACAAAAGATTCAAAGTTCAAACTCATTTGTGATCTTAAATATTGCCTTATCATGTTTTGCACTAAACAGCAGGTTAGCTTGTTTAAACATGCATGAAACTAGTACAGATGGATAGATTGGATTTTTCTGATCATTTTTCATATATAAATTATTTCATTCTGAGCTATAGATTATTTTCTATGATTTTTTGAAGTTTGTAGCATTTTCTGGAATTTCCTGAATAAACTTAAATCTAGAAAATGTTTTATTGCATCGGCATTATGTCACAGTGACACCAGCGAGTCAACAGGGCGGCCAGGGTCAAACCTGACCTGCGGGACCCATTGGTCAGTGAGCCTGTGTTAGTCAGGTCGCCGACAGGTGGGCCCGGTCAACGTTGACTAAGTCAAAGTCAAGCTGACACGTGGGGCCACATGCTTAGCACTAATCTAAACAGAAAAATTAGGCTAACCTAAATGGGCGCTGGGGCCCGTATGTCAGTGAGGTAGGGAGGTTAGTTAGCCACGTCATTAGAGCTAATGATGGTGCCACGTCAGCGGTCACCGGGGTTAGTCGCCGGTGACCTCAATCAACGGTGGAGACACGTCGGAATCGCTGCTCCGGTAGCGGTTCGATGCGCCGAGGGTACCAGTGGAGAGCTCACGCTCGTGCGCGACTAGGGGAGGCCTCGGGAGGCTGTGGAGTGGCCGGGGACGACGACCACGGTGGCTTTGGCGGCGGCTGGAGCTTGGGCAAGCACGGGCGCGGTGGCTGCAGCGCGTTAGCGAGAGAGCAGAGGAGCGTGTCGAGATCCTGGGGACCTGGAGAGCACGTGCGGGCTACTGGAGTGAGCGGAAGAGCTCCGGGGCGCGAGGTTCGCCGGCCATGGCGATGGCCGGAGCTCGATGCTTGCGGGGACGGCAGCTACGACACGAGAACGAGCAGGGGAGGCGGGGGGAAACGAAGGAGTCCTCACAACGAAGTGGTTTAGCAGCTCAGACGGCTCGGGGAGGCCCTCTTCGGCACGAATCGACGGCGGCGATCCATGGGTTGCCAGCGAGGAATACGATGATGCTGACGACGCTACAGTGCGCCCGGGCTTCTGATCTTCAGCGTTCAAACGAGGACGAGCTTCTCTCCGTGGCTGGACACGGCGCAGGGCCTAGGGTGCGCGGTGGCTACGGGTTTCACGGCGGCGAGCACTTGACGGTTGCGGCCATTGCGAGGAGAAGGCGAGAGAGAGGGCAGAGGGGGAGAGTGAAACGTCCAGGGGTTCGGGGCGGCGCCGAAGATAAGGCCCGAGGCGTCGCGGTGGCCTCGATGACGCAGGCGAGCAGGGAGGTGCGTGGCGCCGCGGGCGCGCGTGCGCTGTCTCCCTCCTCTGCCTACTGGCAGAGGTAGGTGATGACTGGCACGGGCCAGGTGGGCTGGGCAGCACAACTGGGCTGCTGGGCTGTAGGTAAGCGCCAGGTAGGTCTTCCACTCTTTTTTAATTTTTCTTCTGTTTTGTTTTATTTAATTGCCACTGAATTCAAATTCAAACAAATTTGAAATCAGTGCCAAAACTCCCCTGGATAATTTTATGTCACTTAAGGTCTACTCCTCATATACATAAAATATGTCAGGGCATTTGAAAATATATTCATTATATATTATGAATATAACTCCAAATTCAAATAGAATATTGATTTAAAATCAGAGCCCAAATAATTCCTTAGAAATGTTCCAAAATTTTGGTTTGATTTATAACTCTTGCCAAAATTGTTAGAGCTATTTCTAGGGCATTTTGGATTTACTGATTGCAATTTTAGGGTTTCTTGCCCTTTTATTAAAATGATTTACGAGGCTTTCAATTTCCTCATTTCAACTTTCGGAATATAGACATGATGCACACATGAAGCTAGCCTAGAGCATTACCAGAAGCTAGGGATGTGACAGCTCACCCCTACTAAACAAGAATCTCGTCCCGAGATTCAAGTGTAGGGTAAGATGATGGAGGAACGCAACTAACGCAATCTTCACGATCCATGTTGCACTTCAAATGAACGTTGATTCAATCACCATCTTTGTCTCAATGTCTTGCCCCGAGAACTCCAACTAGCATGACAATGAGAGGAGAAGGAAAACTCGAGAGGGATCGATCTTATCGAAGGTCGAACAACTCAGGATCAATTCACGGAGTGAGACATTGAAACATCTCTCGAGCTAAGACACAAAACATACATCAGGAGGGATGGAGTGGAACAGAGAACGAGGATTCAAGTTGATAAGCACAATTCTACACTGAATAAGATGGTGCATGGCTTCAAAGTAGCAAGGAGTTAATTGCCATGACTCCATAACGGGGCACCTTAGGGAAGGTGGCTCGTAGAATTATTCCCTTAAGTGGCAAAAAGAATTACTTTTGACACATAGATCATTGAAACTCTTCATACCAGCCTGAGGCAAATCACAATTGATCGTTTGAAAGAATTCGAGAGGATGGCATACTCAGTTTGGAAATGAAACTACGGTTATTGAACAACTCAAAAAATGGAAGGCACATTCTAGTTGAAACCAAGGATATAACCTAGTGACTGAGCGTTCTTTCAAGAATTTGAGCATTTCCATATTCATCAAGGTTTTACCAACATCTATGCCAAGATCCTGGTGACACCTCGTACTACCATGATGAATAACGATGGAGGGTGCAGGTGCAGAGGAGGACAACACTTTCTCAGATTTTACCTTGACGATGCCAAGGAAACAAAATCTGGAGGATCAACTGAGAGACATTTAGCACTCCGCTTCTAATGTTCTCTTTGATGTTCTAGCTACCATTGTCATGCTTAAAAGCTCAACATGGCCATCAAATAAAGGTCGGACTTCAGGAGCACCAGAATCCCTAAGGAAAACTACGGAAGCAAATCCTACGAAATCCTTATGGGGAGGTGGCCAACTTTCTCAATCAAGATACTACAATAATAGGTCTTCCGGCTGGGTGTGTTGGCCACGACATCCACTTACCGGGTTACAGAGAGACCATTAGTATAGTTCTTGGGAAAATGTTCCAACCATCATATCTGCCTGAGATTCAGATCTGGTTGGTGTCAGGATATTCCAGACTCATTGAATCTATAAAGAAGAGTGAAAGTTTGCAACACAAATCGACGAGATGACGTTGCGAGATTCTCGGGAAATTAACTACGATAGCAAGCTCCAAAACATGAGCTGGTTCTGCTACAAGCATGTGAACACGCTGTCCCAGACAAGCATGGTCACCTGGTAGTCTTACAACGAAACACTACCGAGTTCGGGGGGGGGGGGTGGAAACCATCAACGAGGATATCGAAGTCCTTGCGTAAGTCTAGCTCTTAGGAAGAGACTTCTTCTCCTTGAACAAATCAATCAGTGGCTTGGTGTGCTACGGTATTCATATGGAACGAAGATGATCAGTCTAATAGACCACGGAATACTTCGCACATGCATGACTGATTTGGGAGAATTCCAAGGAAAACAAAACAAACCTTTCTCAAATTCATGGCGGCAACTTACACCTAATGCACGTGAACTTGGAGAAAGTCACTTCTTGCAGCCAATCATATGCCTCATGAATGGAACACGAAGGCATTGCTTACAAAGTTTCCAATACTAGTGTAATGTTCAACATGAATCATGGACAAGTTGAGAATATTGCCGACGGGCTCAACAATAGGTCATCCAGATTTCCATGAAGATGGAATTCCACAACTATGTGAAAAAAGCGATAGCATTGGTCAAACCCAAAGAATATAATGGTGTATGCTCGAGGAAACAACCACGAGTAAGACAACATTACGAATATCATTGGTTCTGATTTGATTTGACAATAGCCCATACTCAAATCAAAGTTTTGACAAGACAACAGATCCAACAACTGATCATGAGGACCAATCGATGGAGATATCATCTTTCTTCAACACACACACAAAAGATATACCTTTGGAGTGAACTAAGCCGTACAAAGCTTTTATCTTCCAACTCTCCAAGTTGTTGTTTAGCTCAACCAACTAGCTCAGGGGTATCCAACACAGATTCTTGGAGAAGGGGTGGTTTATAGGAAACCAACTTGATCACAAACTCAACATAGCGGTCAGGTAAAAACCTGGTAATACTACCGAGAAGATATTCGGAACATCACGAACCACCGATATGTCCCTAAGCTCGAGAACAATCTTGCTTTTCAAGGAAAGACAACATGATCATAAGAGCAAGGGATTCAATCCTAACTCAAAGATCGAAGAGTGCACCGGAAATAAGGACAAGGTAGCACGATCAATCCTAGGATGATGATTCAATAACCAGCATGCTAGAGTGAGAGTATTGTCCATTAACTACCAAGCAACGGGTTGCTAGGAGTATTGATTCCACACATCACGGTTCACATGTCGGCATTCCAGTTACAACCAACACGAAGACCAAGAAATGAATAATGATGGCGAAAGTACCATTATATCAAGAATTCATAAAAGATTGTACAATTCTCACGTCATTCTTGATATGAAAGAGGGTGACACTCCAAGGTAGAATAGAGCAAAAGATGAATTGGCATTTTGATCTGTGGAATACAACTACTTTGACCCAATCCTCGAAGTGGACAAGGTACTGGAGTTTGTTTCTCCTAGTCATTCCAGAATAGAATGGCTTGACAGACCACAAGAATAATAGGCATCGACGAACATGAATGCACAACTATTCCTGACTATCAATTGATAGAGTAGGGTCGGAATACAGCTGAGGAGGGTCAACTCAAGGAACATATAACTTTCTGAGTTGTGGATGCATAGATTAGTATGTCGAGCAAAGATCAACATTTCTTTCGGATAACCCATGCAGAAAGGTAGAACTGGCAGAATCACAATGTAGAATGGAGAACCCATTAAGAGCACTCTGATTGTGATCTTTTGGTTCAGAAGAACTTCTGCCATAAGAAGTTCATGGTATTTGGAAGAAGGAAATACCACGGACCTCGAGGACTATCAAAAAGGTTACTAATATCCTAAAGGTACGAGCAACACTATCAACACGAGGTAAGTAGAGTGAATCTTGGGTCAAGAACCCAGGAATAGAATACCTACAACTAATTGGCATCACGGGATGCTTTCAAGAACAATGGCCATAATCATCACACCAGGAATACAAAGCATTGCTAGATTACTAGGTGACTCCCTAAGACACCTAGGGTCATAATAATAGCTCCAACATATATGTCGAGGCAATAGAGTACCTCAACTCAGCAATTAGTGTGATTAATCTGGCCCCAAATGGACATCAGGAACATGGAGGAATGATTGCAAGTGCATCAGATTATCTAGAAACCTGGGATGACTCGGACAGCATAACGGCTGTAAATGCTCAAAAATATTTGAGACATCCTGCAAAATAGTGGCATGACCACTCAACATCACAATAACAAGGTTCTGAGGCCAGCTATGAACATATGGAAGTAGTAGAACCTGAACTGAGACTTGAAACTATCAATTCTATAAGTCTATGGATTAGTAACACGTCATCCTGATAGATAGATGAGAAGGCCTAGTTCTTAATCCCCGTAGAAAAGAAGAGGTTGACTCAGATCAGAAGGGCATAAGGTAAAGGAGTAAAAAGAGCCTTACGTTCCCTTCCACAATCAATTCCCCTATATAACTAAAGCATTTCTAGACTCAACTTCGACCAGTTTGGCTTGGTAATCCTACAGGCAGTCAGGCTCTGATACCAATGTTGTCAGGACCCCGATTCCAAGTCACATCGATCTAGCTGGTAACACCTCATATCACTTTGTGGCCTCACGCACAGTATTCCCACGGGTGTCGCCTTACCGTGGCCCGGGACCGTTTGCGCCTTTTGGCTCACGTATATGATAGTGTGGCTAGCATCCATATGACAGAGAACCCGGGCGACATGGCTAGTCGTGAACCCAAAGCGGCACTAACCCATGGGGACAGGCATACATGAATCAACTTCGAGCATGTCGGTCAGCAGCGTGTGAATCCGGGCTGTAGCACTGGGCTAACAGGACTCCGGTAACCCGGGCTGTAGCAGGCTAGGCAGGACTCCGGATGTCACCGCGTGACATTTCCCCGAAGGGACAGACACAGGAACGAATTGAAACACATGCCGGTCAGTCAATTGTCCTGAGCAGTAGTGGTGGGCTAGCAGGACTCCGGTGAACCGGGCTGTAGCGGACTACTATGGCTCAAGGAAGCACTAGACTACATTTCCCCATAAGAGAGGCTACCAAGGATAAACAACTAGATTGTCGGATCCCACACATACCTAGCATTTCAATCATACACACAATATGCTCGATATGGGTAAATACAACATGGCATCACAACAAGACTCTACGACTCAAGTATTTATTCATTAGGCTCCGAGGAGCGAGATGTTACAAACATGGGTCTCATGACCCAACATTCAGAGCATACAAGTCAAAGCACATGCGGAAGCTTAACATGTCTGAGTACAGACATCTACAAATGAAAAAGGCCGAGAAGCCTGACTATCTACAAGACCCTCCCAAGGGTACAAGATCGTAGCTGAGGTAACAAGCAAAACGTCAAAGTCCACACGGAACTACTAGCGAGACTTAAGTCTCTCTGCAAAAACATAAAATAGGAAAACGTGAGTACAAATGTACCCAGCAAGACTTACATCAGAACTATCTACATATGCATCGGTATCAATAAAGGGGTGGTGGAGTTTGATTGCAGCAAGCCAGCTTTGACTCGGTGGCTATCCTGAACTACGACTGCAAGTAACTCTTTTGACACGAGTCCACATATTCACCATATCAATACACCACTATGGATCCGCTCCCGTCTCCCTACGAGAACGCCATCCATAGCACTCACGCTTATCTTGTGCATTTTAGAGTATCCACTTTCACTTGTCTATGAACTATGCAAGGGGTCCAAGTTTCCATATCCGAGGAATCGCTATTCGAATAGATAATGATAACACTGTAGTGGTGTACTTCTTCACACACGCTCTCGCCACTTATCGCCCTGTACACATCATGTACCTCGGCAACCTTCAAGCGGAAGCCGGGCGAGGGAGTCGGCCATGACCTGACTAACCACACAAGTCTCTCGTCCAGGTTTATCGCCTATTCGGGTTCCATCCGCAAGGAGATCTGGCCGGGGTGTCGCTCCCGGCCCCAAACGATGTGTGCAGGGTTACCAAGCCCACCTTGACGGATGCATCTACACTTGGTACACCGTGCCACGGTGCCTAGTCTGTCCCAAGCCCACCTATACCGGGTGCCACTTGGTAGACTACTAACACTACCTACAAACACCAGACAAGTTGCAACTCCTGGACAGAGATCCAGTTGATTAATAAGCCGAGAGGGGTCGAGTTACCGGAACCCAATGTGTGGTAGTAACTGTTCATGGATCACAAACACAGAACTCAGTTCCTGAGGACGGTTTCAATGAGACAACCCACCATGTACTCCTACATGGCCTCTCACCGTTACCTTTACCAAATCGTGTTCACACACTTAGCTCTCAACAGTAGGACATGTTCACACACATCTAATTCATCCCCGATGAATCAGACCTGACACAACTCTAAGCAATAGCAGGCATGACAAACAAGCATGAATGAGTAGGCACATCAGGGCTCAAACAACTCCTACTCATGCTAGTGGGTTTCATCTATTTACTGTGGCAATGACAGGTCATGCGGAGGAAAGGGGTTCAGCTACCGTAGCATGCAATAGTTGAAACGTTGTTGTCCTAATGCAGTAAAAGATAGAAGGAGCGAGAGAGTGGGATTGTATCGGAATGAACAAGGGGGTTTTGCTTGCCTGTTACTTCTGAATAGTATAGTTCTTCATCGGTGTCATCGATCAAACCGTCGAAACCACGTTTAACGAGAGGGGACAAATACCAGCAACACAGAAAGAAACACAATCAATGCAATGCACAATATGATGCATGATCATGACATGGTAAAATGAGTGTGTTGGGCTAATGAAACAACAACTAGATGGGTTTGAGCTATTTTGAACCAAAGATTCAAAGTTCAAACTCATTTGTGATCTTAAATAGTGCCTTATCATGTTTTGCACTAAACAGCAGGTTAACTTGTTTAAACATGCATGAAACTAGTACAGATGGGTAGATTGGATTTTTCTGATCATTTTTCATATATAAATTATTTAATTCTGAGCTATGGATTATTTTCTATGATTTTTTGAAGTTTGTAGCATTTTCTGGAATTTCCTGAATAAACTTAAATCTAGAAAATGTTTTATTGCATCAGCATTATGTCACAGTGATGCCAGCGAGCCAACAGGGCGGCCAGGGTCAAACCTGACCTACGGGACCCATTGGTCAGTGAGCCTGGGTTAGTCAGGTCGCTGACAGGTGGGCCCGGTCAACGTTGACTAAGTCAAAGTCAAGCTGACACGTGGGGCCACATGCTTAGCACTAATCTAAACAGAAAAATTAGGCTAACCTAAATGGGTGCTGGGGCCCGTATGTCAGTGAGGTAGGGAGGTTAGTTAGCCCCGTCATTAGAGCTAATGATGGTGCCACGTCAGCGGTCGCCGGGGTTAGTCGCCGGTGACCTCAATCGACGGTGGAGGCTTGTTGGAATCGCTGCTCCGGTAGCGGTTCGATGCGCCGAGGGTACCAGTGGAGAGCTCACGCTCGTGCGCGACTAGGGGAGGCCTCGGGAGGCTGTGGAGTGGCCGGGGACGATGACCATGGTGGCTTTGGTGGGGGCCGGAGCTTGGGCAAGCATGGGCGCGGTGGCTGCAGCGCGTTAGCCAGAGAGCAGAGGAGCGCGTCGAGATCCTGGGGACCTGAAGAGCACGCGGGGGCTACTGGAGTGAGCGGAAGAGCTCCGGGGCGCGAGGTTCGCCGGCCATGGCGATGGCTGGAGCTCGATGCTTGCGGGGACGGCAGCTACGGCACGAGAACGAGCAGGGGAGGCAGGGGGAAACGAAGGAGTCCTCACAGCGAAGTGGTTTAGCAGCTCAGACGGCTCGGGGAGGCCCTCTTCGGCGCGAATCGACGGCGGCGATCCACGGGTTGCCAGCGAGGAAGACGATGATGCTGACGGCGCTGTAGTGCGTCCGGGCTTCTGATCTTCAGCATTCAGACGAGGACGAGCTTCTCTCCGTGGTTGGACACGGTGCGGGGCCTAGGGTGCGCGGTGGCTATGGGTTTCACGGCAGCGAGCGCTTGACGGTTGCGGCCATGGCGAGGAGAGGGCGAGAGAGAGGGCAGAGGGGGAGAGTGAAACGTCCAGGGGTTCGGGGCGGCGCCGAAGAGAAGGCCCGGGGCGTCGCGGTGGCCTCGATGACGCAGGCGAGCAGGGAGGTGTGTGGCGCCGCGGGCGCGCGTGTGCTCTCTCCCTCCTCTGCCTACTGGCAGAGGTAGGTGATGACTGGCACGGGCCAGGTGGGCTGGGCAGCACAGCTGGGCCGCTGGGCTGTAGGTAAGCGCCAGGTAGGTCGTCTGCTCTTTTTTTATTTTTCTTCTGTTTTGTTTTATTTAATTGCCACTGAATTCAAATTCAAACAAATTTGAAATCAGTGCCAAAACTCCCCTGGATAATTTTATGTCACTTAAGGTCTACTCCTCATATACATAAAATATGTCAGGGCATTTGAAAATATATTCATTATATACTATGAATATAACTCCAAATTCAAATAGAATATTGATTTAAAATCAGAGCCCAAATAATTCCTTAGAAATGTTCCAAAATTTTGGTTTGATTTATAACTCGTGCCAAAATTGTCAGAGCTATTTCTAGGGCATTTTGGATTTACTGATTGCAATTTTAGGGTTTCTTGCCCTTTTATTAAAATGATTTCCGAGGCTTTCAATTTCCTCATTTCAACTTTCGGAATATAGACATGATGCACACATGAAGCTAGCCTAGAGCATTACCAGAAGCTAGGGATGTGACAGAAACACTGAAATAGGCAAAAAACAGCAATTCTGGGTTGGGCCTCCGGTTAATAGGTTAGTCCCAAAAATAATATAAAAGTGGATAATAAAGCCATATATTGCCCGAAATAGTAGATAATATAGCATGGAGCAATCAAAAATTATAGATACGTTGGATACGTATCAGTCTACAAGGAGAAGGTTGCGTAGTAGACATCAATAAGCTTCCATATTTCTATGTAGCTAAGGCTCAAAACCAATTTGGACTGGTCTTGCAAAGGTCGAGCCAACACTCTTCAATCCGAAAGGCATTCGTAAAAAGAAATACGTACCACATGGGGTGATGAATGATGTCTTCTCTTCATCTTCTCTCGTCATGAAAATCTGATGGCATCCTGAGTAAACGTCGAGGAATGGTAACAGGTCACACCCGGCCGTGGAGTCAACAATCTGGTCAATGCGCGGCAACGGGAAAGGGTCTTTTGGACAAGCCTGATTGATATATGTGTAAGCAATACACAGCCTCCACTTCTCGTTTGCCTTGCGCACTACCACCGGATTGGCCAACCACGTCGGATGGAGTATCCATCTTACAAGGCCTGCCGCTTCTAGCTTTATGACCTCTTCCGTCATGAACTCCTGCCTTTCCAGAGCTTGCTTCCTTACCTTCTGCTTGACGGGCCGCGCGTGAGGACAGACAGCAAGATGGTGCTCAATCACCTCCCTAGGAACGCCGGGGATGTCGGATGCTTGCCACGCAAGCACATCGACATTCGCCCGCAGGAAAGTGACGAGCTCGCCTTCCTATTTTCTATCGAGGGTGGAGCTTATGGTGAAAGCCCCTCCTGTGCCATCCTCCTTGACAGACACCTTCTTGGTCTCTGGCAGTGCAGCTTTGGATTTCGTGCTCTTGCCAGTGGAGCTCTCTGGCACGTCCTCGACAGGAGCACAGCACTCCGGAGAGGTGCGCTTGCTTGAGTGGGTGCGAGAGGTCTTGCCGGTCTTCTTCCCTCACGGGGCTTCAGCGGCAGGAGCGAGTGCCTTAGCGGTAGCTGCTGTAACTGCTTCTCGGTAGAGTTGGTCAGTGCAAATCAGCGCATCCTTCTTGTCGAAGGGGACGGTGATGATGTTCATCGTCCCAGGCATCTTCAGCGTGTTGTAGGCGTAATGTGACGCCGCCATGAACCTGGCTAGTGTCGGGCGGCCGAGGATCCCGTTGTAGGGCAAGGGGATCTCGGCTACATCGAAGACAATCCTCTCCGTCCGGTGATTCAACTCACCTCCAACCGTCACAGGCAACGTGACCTTACCCTTCGGCTGGCTTCTTCCCGGGTTGACCCCTTGAAACGTGCCCGTCTCCTCGAGGTCTCCATCAGGAATCTGCAGCCTTTTGACCACAACAGGCGAGATCAAGTTCAGCCCGGCCCCGCTATCAACTAGCATCTTCGTCACCTCAAGGTTGCGTATCGTTGGTGAAACCAACAACGGCAAACACCCGACCGCAGTCGTGCGATTAGGGTGGTCTTCGATGTCAAAGATGATAGGCGTGATGGACCATTTTAGTGGCTTCCGTGCGTCGACTGATGGTTCCACCACTGTGATCTCACGCGCACTGCTTGAGCTGGCGGTGAGAGGTGTGCAATGAGGCGCCACCGTAGATGCACATGGCCTCCGTAGCTTTCTGGAACTCGTGGTCGCTAGACTCGTCGTCCTCGTTGTGATCATCATCCTCCTGCTTCTTGTCGCGGCCCCGGGCGGGCCTCTCTTGCTGGTTATCTTTGCCACGGCGGCCTCCTTGGCCGCCACGCTTCTTGCCGGATCCTTCGGCACCGTCCTGGCCCTTCTCCTTGTCCCGCCTCTCATACTCAGCTTTTTTCTTCTCAGCAAGCAGCTCAACTTGTCGGCAGTTCTGGAGGTCATGACCCTTGGTGCGGTGGATCTTGTAGTACTGCTTGTCAGAGCTTCCTGGCTGTTCGGCAGCCGCCAAGGCCCAGCAAGCGGCACAACCGGGAACTTCCTTGTCCGGGTCGCTCACCTTGGCCTTCTTGGCGGTGCCGGTGTCGTTGGATCCCTCGACGGCAAGCACAACCTTGCCCTTGCGCTTTCTGTTACGGCGCCGGCCCTTCTTCGTCGGGGCAGAGGTGTCATCGTCCGTGGAGTCGGTTTCCGCACCAGCGTCCTTGCTAGGGTACTTCCTCCCCTCTTCCACCCGAGCGCATTTGTTGGCCAGAACATAAAGTTCGGCCACATCCCTGACCTTGTTCATCGCCAGCTCTTCACGCATCATGCGGTTGCGCATATTCTGATGGAATGCACTAATCACGGCGGCGGGATGAACGTCTGGAATGTTGTACTGCACTCGGCTGAACCTCTGGATGTACTTGCGCAGGCTTTCTCCTTCCTTCTGGGGGATGATATGCAGATCGCTTGCCTGGCCATGAGCTTGATGGCCTCCAGTGAATGCGCCAATAAACTCATGACACAGGTCCGACCAGGACGAAATGGAGTCCGCTGGCAAATGCATCAACCATGACATGACGTTAGGCTTAAGCGCCAACTGGAAGTAATTGGCAAGCACCTTGTCATCGCGGGCTCCAGCAGCTTGCATCACGATTGTGTAGATGCTGAGGAACTCTAACGGGTGAGTCTTGTTGTTGTACTTCTTGCCAACGTCGGGCTTGAATGTGCAGTGGGAGGGCCACTGGAACTGCCGCAGCTCACGGGTAAAGGCTGGTCAACCCACCTCGCGCCAACGTCGGCTTGATGTGCAGTGGGAGGCCACTGGAACTGCCGCAGCTCACGGGTAAAGGCTGGTCAACCCACCTCGTAGGGTAGGCCACCGTAGCCTCCCAGTGCCGGGTGGTCCATAGTGGGTCCTGCCCGTCTATCTGACTGGTGGCGTGCATCACGCCGGTGCGTGATGGTTGTCCGAGCATCTTCAAGGGCTCTCTCCCGAAGAACTTGACGCTGATCGCGGTGGGTCCATGAATTGGACGACGCTATTGGGGCAATGAGATATTCATGAACAAGCATAAAGTGAGGAAACTGATAAGGATTATTAGCAAAAAGATACGAATGGTGGCAAGAAAATTATTGTTTATGCTCTATCCAACACAACAGTGAGATGTACGGTGGTAACCTCAAACTCTGCAACCTTCTCTTTTTACTGTCCATAATGAGTTGTTAGACAACAATGTCTGAATCTTTTTCGTTCGAAGTGGTTCTCGAAGCAGTTCACTCAAGATTACCTCGCAAAGTATATGATTGGTGGACATGCAATGAAGGTTAAAGTATTTCATCCAGACTACAATGAGCATCGAGAAGTCGTAATGAAGACAGTGAAGCATGGACGGGCAGCCATCACAAGGGGTTGGCCTAGAGTCGTGCGCGCATTACGCATGGAGGAGGGCACAATATGGGCATTCCACTTCACCTTCTCCAGCGACCAGAATGTCTTTTGCCTCTCTCTTTACAGTCTTTAGTACAACTGTGGTTCATCATTCTTTACTTGGTGCTTCTATAGTTCTTCAGTATATGTACATGTGCATCGAATTATGCATTTGTGGTTGAACCTATATTTGTAATAAACATGGTTGGATATGAAATAAGTGATTGCCTACTTTAAAATTCAAAACATGTGATTTTAAATTGGGGATTACACTGCACACGGTTTGCGAAAGCGAAATGTCTGCGATAGACGTGGAGATCAGAAACGTTTCTAGGATCCGCTACGTGTGCGATCAATCTCCACTACACACACGACATCCTCTTGAAAACTGTTTGCGTTAGGCCCCCTTGCGCAAACGTTTACCACAATAAAATTGTTAACATCGTGTGCAATGGCAACGCTATCACAAACGATTTAACAAGGAAAATTATGTGTGATGTACCTGTGAACGGAACACTGTTTTCCTTGGAGCGACTGTGTGGGATGTACATACGAACGGAAATGTTTAGCGGGGACTGACTATGTGGGATGTACTTGCGACCGGAAACAATTTCGCCTGTATAATTGTATTTTTAGCTCTATTGTACGTATTGCCATATTTGAGCACTCGCCGGTCGCACACGACCTCATTTGGCCGAGCGTGTGTGCCAGGAGGGCATATCCCCGACGACTTCTGGGTCGTGTGGGAAGGACCCCCCCTATCGCCCACACTCACTTGGCGACGGTTCC
The DNA here is from genome assembly GCF_003073215.2 of Triticum urartu. Classification (NCBI taxonomy): domain Eukaryota; kingdom Viridiplantae; phylum Streptophyta; class Magnoliopsida; order Poales; family Poaceae; genus Triticum; species Triticum urartu. Next base: position 44,362,725 of record NC_053024.1, read on the forward strand.
AAACGCCATCGCGGAAAGGGGTTAAAAATTGTTTGTATAGCACCAACGCGTACTAGTGTATCATCATTTCACCCACATAGCATGTGCTAAAAAGTTGAGAGGGTTACGGCAAAAACTGGATGCACTTCATGTACAAAATGGACAATCTCTTTCGAAGTATCAGGGTTTCGGATGAAAACTCATCTATTACAAAGGGATTTCATTCTTTTGAACTTGTTTGAACTCCAGACTTTTTGTGTGTTCAAAATGCACCATTCAAAGCCTCATCATCAATTTTCAACCCTTTCTGACTTCATTTGGTATTTTTCATGCATTTACTGATTTTTTTAACTAAATGACCCTGAAATCGAAAAGCACTACAAATGAACTCTGATAAGCTTGAAAGTTGGCATGGTATCCTCATTTCACCCACATAGCATGTGCTAAAAAGTTGAGAGGATTACGGAAAAAGCTGGATGCACTTCGTGTACAAAATGGACAATCTCTTTTGAAGTCTCAGGGTTTCGGACGAAAACTCATCTGTTACAAAAGGAATTTTATTTCTAGACATGTCACTATAGTGATATTCTAGATCAAAGCCATCATCAGAATAGTTCTGGAGAGAAAGTCTTCACTTTTTCTTCGCGCGTGTCCTTTGCTTATTGCGCCGTAACCATGGATAATCTTCATAGTCTAATAGGGTGCTTGGGTCAGCCTTGACTTTGAAGGGAGGAATTTCATGAAACTTCTCATAATCTTCAGACATGTATGTCTTGCCCTCCAGTCCCATGATGTCTCTTTTCCCTGAAAGAACTATGTGGCGCTTAGGCTCATCGTATGATGTATTCGCTTCATTATCTTATCTTTTTCTCGGTTTGGTAGACATGTCCTCCACATGGAAAACCTACGCCACATCATTGGCTAGGATGAATGGTTCGTCTGTGTACCCAAGATTGTTCAGATCCACTGTTGTCATTCCGTACTGTGGGTCTACCTGTACCCCACATCCTGATAGATTGACCCATTTGCACTGAAACGAAGGGACCTTAAAATTATGTCCATAGTCAAGTTCCCATATGTCCATGATGTAACCATAATATGTGTCCTTTCCCCTCTTGGTTGCTGCATCAAAGCGGACACCACTATTTTGGTTGGTGCTCTTTTGATCTTGGGTGATCGCGTAAAATGTATTCCCATTTATCTCGTACCCTTTGTAAGTCAATACAGTCGAAGATGGTCCCCTGGCCAATGAGTACATCTCATCAGAAACAGTGTTGTCACCCATGAGATGTGTTTGCAACCAACTGCCGAAAGTCCTGATGTGTTCACACGTAATTCAGTCGTCACACTGCTTCGGGTGTTTGGAGCGCAGAATATTCTTGTGTACATTGACATACAGGGTCACCAAGGTAGAATTCTGTAGAATTGTGTAGTGTGCTTGAGACCAAGAATGCCCGTCCCTACATATTATTGAGTCCGCTCCTCGCGTGCATTTTCCAGTCAGTCTCCCCTCATACTGCGATTGAGGGAGACCAATCTTCTTAAGGTCAGGAATGAAGTCAACACAAAACCCAATGACCTTCTCTGTTTGATGGCCCGTGGATATGCTTCCTTCTAGCCTAGCACGTTTACAAACATATTTCTTTAAGACTCCCAAGAATCTCTCAAAGGGGAACATATTGTGTAGAAATTCAGGGCCCAGAATGGCAATCTCGTCGACAAGATTAACTAGGATGTGTGTTATGATATTGAAGAAGGATGGTGGGAACACCAGCTTGAAACTGACAAGACATTGCGCCAAATCACTCCTTAACCTTGGTAGGATTTTTGGATCGATTACCTTCTAAGAGATTGCATTGAGGAATGCACATAGCTTCATAATGGCTAATCGAAAGTTTTCCGGTAGAAGCCCCCTCAATGCAACCGGAAGCAATCGCGTCATAATCATGTGGCAGTCATGAGACTTTAGCTAGGTTCTAGAACTTTTTCTCTATCATACTTATTATTCCCTTTATATTCGACGAGAAGCCAGACGGGACCTTCATACTGAGCAGGCATTCAAAGAAGATTTCCTTCTCTTCTTTGGTAAGAGTGTAGCTGGCAGGACCTTCATACTGCTTTGGAGGCATGTCATTTATTTCGTGCACATGTTGTTGGCCCTCCCGTGCCTCCGGTGTGTCTTTTTTCTTCCCATACACACCCAAGAAGCCTAGCGGGTTCACGCAAAGATTCTTCGTCACGTGCATCACGTCGATTGCAGAGAGGACCCCTAGGTCTTTCCAATAGGGTAGGTCCCAAAATATAGATTTCTTCTTACACATGGGTGCGCGTCCCTCAGCGTCATTCAGAATACATAGTCCTTCGAGACCCTTTCCAAAGATTACTTGTAAATCATTGACCATAGCAAGTATGTGATCACTAGTACGAACGGCGGGCTTTATTTCGGTGATCTGCCTCGCCTTTGAAATGCTTGCCTTTCTTTCGACATCGATGGTTGGTCGGAGGAAATCGATGATGTCCTAGGTACACATTCTTCCTGCATTTGTCCAAATATATAGTTTCAGTGTAAGCTAAACAGTGCGTGCATGCGTGGTATCCCTTGTTCGTCTGTCCTGAAAGGTTACTGAGAGCAGGACAATCATTGATGGTTACAAACAACAACGCATATAGGTCAAATTCCTCCTATTCATGCTCATCCCACACACGTACACCTTTTCCATTCCACGGCTGTAAAAGTTCTTCAACTAATGGCCCTGGGTACACATCAATTTCATTGTCGGGTTGCTTAGGGCCTTGGATGATCACTAACATCATAATGACCTTATGCTTCATGCACAACCAAGGAGGAAGGTTATAGATACATAGTCACGGGCTAGGTGATATGATTGCTGCTCTGCTCCCTGATACGTCCATTTTGCATCATGCTTTTATATTGATATTTATTGCATTATGGGCTGTTATTACACGTTATGTCACAATACTTATGCCTATTCTCTCTTATTTTACAAGGTTTACATAAGGAGGGAGAATGCCGGCAGCTGGAATTCTAGGATGGAAAAGGAGCAAATATTATAGACCTATTCTGCACAACTTCAAAAGTCCTTAAACTCCACGAAAGTCATTTTAGGAAATAATAAAAAATATTGAGCAGAAGAAGTTCACTAGAGGGGGCCCACCTATCCACGAGGGTGGGGGCACGCCCTACCCCCCTGGGCGCGCCCCCCTACCTTGTGGGCCCCCTGTTGGCTCTTCGATGCCCATCTTCTTCTATATGAGGTCTTTCGTTGAGGAAAAAATCATAAGCAACCTTTCGGGACGAAACTCCGCCGCCACGAGGCGGAACCAATCTAGGGCTTCGGCAGAGCTGTTCTGCCGGGGACACTTCCCTCCAGGAGGGGGAAATCATCGCCATCGCATCACCAACGCTCCTCTCATCGGGAGAGGGCAATCTCCATCAACAACTTCACCAGCACCATCTCATCTCAAAACCCTAGTTCATCTCTTGTATCCAATTCTTGTCTCCAAGTCCGGGATTGGTACTAGTAGGTTGCTAGTAGTGTTGATTACTCCTTGTAGTTGATGCTAGTTGGTTTATTTGGTGGAAGATCATATGTTCAGATCCTTTATGCATATTATTACCCCTCTGATTATGAACATGAATATGCTTTGTGAGTAGTTATGTTTGTTCTAGAGGACATGGGAGAAGTCTTGCTATTAGTAGTGATGTGAATTTGGTATTCGTTCGATATTTTGATGAGATGTATGTTGTCTAGCCTCTAGTGGTGTTATGTGAACATCGACTACATAACACTTCACCATTATTTGGGCCTAGAGGAAGGAATTGGGAAGTAATAAGTAGATGATGGGTTGCTAGAATGACAGAAGCTTAAACCCTAGTTTATGCGTTGCTTCGTAAGGGGCTGATTTGGATCCATATGTTTCATGCTATGGTTAGGTTTACCTTAATACTTTTGTTGTAGTTGCGGATGCTTGCAATAGAGGTTAATCATAAGTGGGATGCTTGTTCAAGTAAGAACAACACCCAAGCACCGGTCCACCCACATATCAAATAATCAAATTACCGAACGCGAATCATATGAACGTGATGAAAACTAGCTTGACGATATTCCCATGTGTCCTCGGGAGCGCTTTTCCTTATATAAGAGTTTTTCCAGGCTTGTACTTTGCTACAAAAAGGATTGGGCCACCTTGCTGCACTTCATTTACTTTTGGTACTTGTTGCTCGTTACAAATTACCCTATCACAAAACTATCTGTTACCACTTATTTCAGTACTTGCAGAGAATACCTTGCTGAAAACCGCTTATCATTTCCTTCTGCTCCTTGTTTGGTTCGACACTCTTACTTATCGAAAGGACTACGATAGACCCCCTATACTTGTGGGTCATCAAGACTCTTTTCTGGCGCCGTTGCCGGGGAGTGAAGCGCCTTTGGTAGGTGGAATTTGGTAACGAAAATTTTATATAGTGTGCTGAAATTTACTGTCACTTGTTACTATGGAAAGTAATCCTCTGAGGGGCTTGTTCGGGGTATCTTCACCCCGACCAGTAGAGCAAAGAGTTGCTCCTCAACCTATTGAACCTACTGAAAATGAAATTATTCCCTTTGAAGTTCCTTCGGGTATGTTACAAAAACTGCTGGCTAATACTTTTACAAGAGATGGAACAAAACATCCTGATGAACACCTAATATATGTGGATGAAGTTTGTGGATTATTTAAGCTTGCAGGTATACCCGATGATGTTGTTAAGAATAAGGTCTTCCCTTTATCTTTGAAGGGAGACGCATCGACATGGTATAGGCTATGTGATGATACGAAGTCATGGAACTATCCACGAATGAAGTTGGAATTTCATCAAAAGTATTATCCTATGCATCTTGTTCATCGTGATCGCAATTATATATATAATTTTTGGCCTCGCGAAGGAGAAAGCATCGCTCAAGCTTGGGGGAGGCTTAAATCAATGTTAAATTCATGCCCCAATCATGAGCTCTCGAAAGAAATAATTCTTCAAAAAATTTATGCTCGGCTTTCTGAAAACAATCGCACCATGCTCGATACTTCTTGTGCTGGCTCTTTTATGATGAAGACTATTGAATTCAAATCGAATTTATTGGATAGAATTAAACGCAACTCTGAAGATTGGGATCTCGACGAAGGTAAGGAGTCAGGTATGACACCTAAGTTTGATTGTGTTAAGTCTTTTATGGATACCAATGTTTTTCGTAAATTTAGCACTAAATATGGACTTGACTCTGAGATAGTAGCTTCTTTTTGTGAATCTTTTGCTACTTATGTTGATCTCCCCAAGGAGAAGTGGTTTAAATATCATCCTCCCATAGAAGTAAAAGTAGCTACACCTATTAAAGTTGAAGAAAAGATTGTCACTTATAATGATCCTATTGTTCCTACTTCTTATGTTGAGAAACCACCTTTCCCTGTTAGGATAAAGGATCATGCTAAAGCTTCAACTGTGGTTCGTAAAAGAAATATTAGAATTTATACACCTCCTGAGCAAGTTAAAGTTGAACCTAATATTGCTATTATTAAAGATCTCTTGGCTGATAACATTGACGGGCATCTTATTCAATTCTGCGGTGGAACTGCTAGAATTGCTAAACCTTGTGCTAAAGACAAACATAGACCTGCGGTTGGCGTGCCAGTTATTTCTGTTAAAATAGGAGATCATTGTTATCATGGCTTATGTGATATGGGTGCTAGTGCTAGCGTTACACCTATTACCTTATATGAAGAAATTAAGCATGAAATTGCACCTGCTGAGTTAGAAGATATTGATGTCACAATTAAGCTTGCTAATAGAGATACTATATCAGCAATGGGAATTGTTAGAGATGTTGAAGTCTTGTGTGGGAAAACTAAATATCCTGCTGATTTTCTTGTTCTTGGTTCCCCACAAGATAGCTTTTGTCCCATTATATTTGGTGGACCCTTCTTGAATACTGTTAATGCTAAGATAGACTGCGAAAAGAATGTTGTTACTATCGGCTTGAATGATATGATTCATGAGTTCAATTTCTCTAAATTTAGTAAACAACATCGTGAAGAAGAATTACCTAGTAAGGATGAAATTATTGGTCTTGCTTCTATTGTCGTGCCTCCTTGTGATCCTTTAGAACAATATTTGCTAGACCATGAAAATGATATGTTTATGAATGAAAGAAGGGAAATAGATGAAGTATTCTTTAAACAGGAACCTATTCTGAAACACAATTTGCCTATTGAAATCTTAGGGGATCCTCCTCCACCCAAGGGTGATCCCGTGTTTGAGCTTAAACCGTTGCCTGATAATCTTAAATATGCTTATCTTGATGAAAAGAAAATATATCATGTTATTATTAGTGCTAACCTTTCAGAGCATGAAGAAGATAGATTATTGAAAACTCTGAAGAAGCACCGTGCTGCTATCGGATATACTCTCGATGATCTTAAGGGCATTAGCCCCACTCTATGTCAACACAAAATAAATCTGGAAGAAGATGCCAAACCAGTTCGTGATCATCAACGAAGGCTTAATCCTAAAATGAAAGAAGTGGTAAGAAAAGAAATACTAAAGCTTTTGGAGGCAGGTATAATTTATCCCGTTGCTGATAGTCAGTGGGTAAGTCATGTCCATTGTGTCCCTAAGAAGGGAGGTATTACTTTTGTTCCTAATGATAAAGATGAATTGATTTCGCAAAGAATTATTACAGGTTATAGGATGGTAATTGATTTCCGCAAATTAAATAAGGCTACTAAGAAAGATCATTACCCCTTACCTTTTATCGATCAAATGTTAGAAAGATTATGCAAAGATACACATTATTGCTTTCTAGATGGTTATTTTGGTTTCTCTCAAATACCCGTATCAGCTAAAGATCAATCAAAGACTACTTTTACATGCCCTTTTGGAACTTTTGCTTATAGACGTATGCCTTTTGATTTATGTAGTGCACCTGCTACCTTTCAAATATGCATGATGGCTACATTATCTGAATTTTGTGAAAAGATTTGTGAGGATTTCATGGACGATTTTTCCGTCTATGGATCTTCTTTTGATGATTGCTTGAGCAATCTTGATCGAGTTTTGCAGAAATGTGAAGAAACTAATCTTGTCTTGAATTGGGAAAAGTGCCATTTTATGGTTAATGAAGGTATTGTCTTGGGGCATAAAGTTTCTAAAAGAGGTATTGAAGTTGACAAAGCTAAGGTTGATGTTATTGAAAAGATGCCATGTCCCAAGGACATCAAAGGTATAAGAAGTTTCCTTGGTCACGCTGGATTTTATAGGAGGTTCATTAAGGATTTCTCAATAATTTCTCGGCCTCTGACTAATTTATTAAAAAAAGATATACCATTTGTCTTTGATGATGATTGTGTAGAAGCATTTGAAATACTTAAGAAGGCATTGATCTCTGCACCTATTGTTCAGCCACCTGATTGGAATTTACCCTTTGAAATTATGTGTGATGCTAGTGATTATGCTGTAGGTGTTGTTCTAGGGCAAAGAGTTGATAAGAAATTAAATTTTATCCATTATGCTAGTAAGACTCTAGACAATGCTCAAAGAAATTATGCTACTACTGAAAAAGAACTCTTGGCAGTTGTATTTGCTTGTGATAAGTTCAGACCATATATTGTTAATTCTAAAGTAACTATTCACACGGATCATGCTGCTATTAAATATCTTATGGAAAAGAAAGATGCTAAACCTAGACTTATTAGATGGGTTCTCTTTCTACAAGAATTTGATTTGCATATTGTTGATAGAAAGGGAGCTGAGAACCCCGTTGCAGACAACTTGTCTAGGTTAGAAAATGTTCTTGATGACCCACTACCTATTGATGATAGCTTTCCTGATGAGCAATTAAATGTCATAAATACTTCTCGTAGTACTCCATGGTATGCTGATTATGCTAATTACATTGTTGCTAAATTCATAGCACCTAGTTTCACATACCAGCAAAAGAAAAAGTTTTTCTGTGATTTGGACATTACTTTTGGGATGACCCACATCTTTATAAAGAAGGAGTAGATGGTGTTATTAGACGTTGTGTACCTGAGCATGACAGGAACAGATCCTATGCAAGTGCCACTCCGAAGCTTATGGAGGACACCACGCTGGAGATAGAACTGCACATAAGGTATTGCAATCCGGTTTTTATTGGCCTACTCTCTTCAAGGATGCCCGTAAGTTTGTCTTGTCATGTGATGAATGCCAAAGAATTGGTAATATTAGTAGACGTCAAGAAATGCCTATGAATTATTCACTTGTTATTGAACCATTTGATGTTGGGGCTTTGATTATATGGGACCTTTTCCTGCCTCTAATGGTATACACATATTTTAGTTGTTGTTGATTACGTTACTAAGTGGGTAGAAGCTATTCCAACTAGTAGTGCTGATCATAACACTTCTATTAAAATCTTAAGGAAGTTATTTTCCGAGGTTTGGAGTCCCTAGATATTTAATGACTGATGGTGGTTCACATTTTATTCATGGTGCTTTCCGAAAAATGCTTGCTAAATATGATGTTAATCATAGAATTGCATCTCCTTATCAGCCACAGTCTAGTGGTCAAGTAGAATTGAGTAATAGAGAGCTCAAATTAATTTTGCAAAAGACTGTCAATAGGTCTAGAAAGAATTGGTCCAAGAAACTTGATGATGCATTATGGGCTTATAGAACTGCATATAAGAATCCTATGGGTATGTCTCCGTATAAAATGGTTTACGGAAAAGCATGTCACTTACCTCTCGAACTAGAACATAAGGCATATTGGGCTATTAAAGAGCTCAACTATGATTTCAAACTTGCCGCTGAAAATATGTTATTTGATATTAGCTCACTTGATGAATGGAGAACCCAAGCTTATGAAAATGCCAAGTTGTTTAAAGAAAAAGTTAAAAGATGGCATGACAAAAGGATACAAAAGCATGAGTTTAATGTAGGTGATTATGTATTGCTATACAACTCTTGTTTAAGATTTTTTGCAGGAAAACTTCTCTCTAAATGGGAAGGCCCCTACGTTATCGAGGAGGTCTATCGTTCCGGTGCCATAAAAATCAACAACTTCGAAGGCACAAATCCGAAGGTGGTAAACGGTCAAAGAATCAAACGTTATATCTCAGGTAATCCCATAAATGTTGAAACCAATGTTATCGAAACCGTAACCCCGGAGGATACATAAGGGACACTTTCCAGAATGTTTCAGACTCTGAAAAGGAATAGGTATGTGGTACGGTAAGTAAACCGACTCCAAAACAGTTTTAAGGCAATATTTCTCCGTTTTGGAATATTTAGAAAAATAGAAAAATAATTAGTAGTTTGGGAAGGACACAAGGGCCCCACAAGGGTGGAGGGCGCGCCCCTACCTCGTGGTCACCTCGTGTGCCTTCTGGACTCCGTTTTCTTGCACGATACGTATTTTGGTCGGTAAAAATTCATTATGTATTCTCCCGAAGGTTTTTACTCTCGTATCACGCAAATATCCTCTGTTTTTGTTTCGAGCTGTTGCTATTGCAGATTAGAGCAAGATGTCTTCTCAAGAATCAGTCGGGAGAGCCGGGTGTCTCATCCAACATCGGAACCAAGGGCAAACAGCGATGCTGACCACTTTGGGCCAGCAACGGAGGAAGAGATGGAGGCTGATTTGATGAGGGTAGATGCCATGGAGGATCAAGAAGTCACTTCTTGCTTCCGAGCTGGGTTCACGATGGGGGAACTACAGAGCTCAGCTATTCCAAACTCGGTTATCCCTTCCAATGTTAGATTTCTTTCTTATAAAAATATGAAGAGGAGTGTCACTTATTCTCCCGCAGCTATGCAACACCTTTGGGTGCAAGGAGCTTTAGCCGTCATAGGAAAGCTTCGTAAGGAAATAATAGATTTCAAGCACCAAGTCAATAAGCTCGGGAATCGTATCCTAAGGGGCATCATCGCCAAGAATATTACACCATCGAAAAAGAAGGAGACATAATCACATAGGTATGAGCACTCCCCTTGGCAACTACCAAGCTTGGGGGAGGTGCCCTGGTATCGTATCACCATCACACTCTTATCTTTACCTTTTTCCTAGTTTGATCCTATTAGTAGTATCTTGATCTAGTAGAATAAAGTTTATGGCATGATCTAGTTTTGAGTTTTGCTTTATGATCTCTCTATGTAATCGAGTCCGTGAGCTATATAATAAAGATTAGTGTTGAGTCAAGGCCTTGATCGTTTTGCCATGATCTTGAGTGAATAAAAGAAAAGAGAAAAAGAATAAAAATTATAAGAGTTCATATTGATCTTATTGAGAGTAATGACTTCACATAGAAAGAGTATGATGATTAAAAGTTGTTGGGAGTTGGCAGACATAGCTTTGGTCATTGTTGCAATTAATAGGAAGTAATAAGGAAAGAGGGGTTTCACATAAAAATATACTATTATTGACATCTTTTATGATTGGGAGCACTCATTAAAATATGACATGCTAAAGAGTTGATGTTGGACAAGGAAGACAAGGTAATGAGTTATGTTTTCTTATATCTGAGATAAAGTATGTTGTCATGGATCATCCAACATGTTGAGCTTGCCTTTCCCCCTCATGCTAGCCAAATTCTCAGCACCAAGTAGAGATACTACTTATGCTTCCAAAAACCCTTAAACCAGTTTTGCCATGAGAGTCCACTATACCTACCTATGGATTGAGTAAGATCCTTCAAGTAAGTTGTCATCGGTGAAAAGCAATAAAAATTGCTCTCTGAATATCTATGACTTATTAGTGTGGGAGAAAATAAGCTTTATACGATCTTGTGATGTGGAAGACATAAAAGTGATGGACTGCATAATAAAGTTTCATATCAAGAGTGGCAATATAAAGTGACATTCTTTCGCATTAAGATTTTGTGCGTCCAACCATAAAAGCGCATGGCAACCTCTGCTTCCCTCTGCGAAGGGGCCAATCTTTTATTATCATCTTCTACCTTATGCAAGAGTCATGGTGATCTTCACCTTTCCTTTTTCATTTTATCCTTTGGCAAGCACAGTATGTTGGAAAGATCCTAATGGATATATCTAATTGGATGTAGGGGAGCATGAGTTATTATTGTTGACATTACCTTGAGGTAAAAGGTTGGGAGGCAAAACTATAAGCCCCTATATTTCTTTGTGTTTGATTAAAACTCCATAACCACAAGTATCGCGTGAGTGTTAGCAATTATGAAAGACTAAATGATAGTTCAGTATGTGGACTTGCTATTAAGCTCTGACATAGACTCTTTCTGATGTCATGATAAATTGCAATTTCTTCAATGACTGAGATTATAGTTTGCTGGTTTTCAATAAAGTTTGTGATTCTTACTTTTGAATTGTGAATAGATTATTACTTGAGAATAAGAAATCATATGACAATATCTATATATGTTGCTGTTATGAAAATAATCATGATGCCTTCATGTCCGTATTTTATTTTTATCGACGCCTCTACCTCTAAACATGGGGACATATTTATTGTTATCGGCTTTCGCTTGAGGACAAGCGAGGTCTAAGCTTGGGGGAGTTGATACATCCATTTTGCATCATGCTTTTATATTGATATTTATTGCACTATGGGTTGTTATTACACGTTATGTCACAATACTTATGCCTATTCTCTCTTATTTTACAAGGTTTACATAAGGCAGCTGGAATTCTGGGCTGGAAAAGGAGCAAATATTAGAGACCCATTCTGCACAACTCCAAAAGTCCTGAAACTCCACAAAAGTCATTTTGGGAAATAATAAAAAATATTGAGCGGAAGAAGTTCACCAGAGGGGGCCCACCTATCCATGAGGGTGGGGGCGCGCCCTACCCCCCTGGGCGCGCCCCCCTACCTCGTGGGCCCCTTGTTGGCTCTCCGATGCCCATCTTCTTCTATATGAGGTCTTTCGTTGAGGAAAAAATCATAAGCAACCTTTCGGGACGAAACTCCGCCGCCACGAGGCGGAACCTTGGCGGAACCAATCTTGGGTTGTTCTGCCAGGGACACTTCCCTCCGGGAAGGGGAAATCATCGCCATCGCATCACCAACGCTCCTCTCATCGAGAGAGGGCAGTCTCCATCAACATCTTCACCAGCAGCATCTCATCTCAAAACCCTAGTTCATTTCTTGTATCCAATTCTTGTCTCCAAGTCTGGGATTGGTACTAGTAGGTTGCTGGTAGTGGGTAGTGTTGATTACTCCTTGTAGTTGATGCTGTTTATTTAGTGGAAGATCATAAGTCAGATCCTTTATGCATATTAATTACCCCTCTGATATGAACATGAATATGCTTTGTGAGTAGTTACGTTTGTTCCTGAGGACATGAAGTCTTGCTATTAGTAGTCATGTGAAATTTGGTATTCGTTCGATATTTTTGATGAGATGTTATGTTGTCTAGCCTCTAGTGGTGTTATGTGAACGTCGACTACATAACACTTCACCATTATTTGTATTTGGGCCTAGAGGAAGGCATTGGGAAGTAATCAGTAGATGATGGGTTGCTAGAGTGACAGAAGCTCAAACCCTAGTTTATGTGTTGCTTCGTAAGGGGCTGATTTGGATCCATATGTTTCATGCTATGGTTAGGTTTACCTTAATACTTTTGTTGTAGTTGCGGATGCTTGCAATAGAGGTTAATCATAAGTGGGATGCTTGTTCAAGTAAGAACAGCACCCAAGCACCGGTCCACCCACATATCAAATTATCAAAGTACCGAACGCGAATCATATGAACGTGATGAAAACTAGCTTGACGATATTCCCATGTGTCCTCGGGAGCACTTTTCCTTATATAAGAGTTTGTCCAGGCTTGTACTTTGCTACAAAAAGGATTGGGACACCTGGCTGCACTTTATTTACTTTTGTTACTTGTTGCTTGTTACAAATTACCCTATCACAAAACTATCTGTTACCACTTATTTCAGTACTTGCAGAGAATACCTTGCTGAAAACCGCTTATCATTTCCTTCTGCTCCTCGTTGGGTTCGACACTCTTACTTTTCGAAAGGACTACAATAGATCCCCTATACTTGTGGGTCATCAGTCCCCAAAAGGATTAATGCCATCCATGCTTAAACCAAACCATACGTTCCTTGCATCACCTGCAAAGTCCCCCCATGTTCTCTCGAGTTTTCTCCACTGCGACCCGTTAGCGGGTGCTCTCAATTTCCCATCTTTCTTATGGTCCTCTTTGTGTCATCGCATCAACTTGGCATGCTCTTGTTTTTTAATAGACATTTCAACCATGGTATTATAGGAGCATACCACATCACCTTGGCAGGAACCCTCTTCCTGGGGCACTCGCCCTCAACATCACCAGGTTCATCTCGTCTGATCTTATACCGCAACGCACCGCATACCGGGCATGCGTTCAAATCCTCGTACGCACCACGGTAGATGATGCAGTCATTAGGGCATGCATGTTTCTTCTGCACCTCCAATCCTAGAGGGCATAGAACCTTCTTTTCTCCGTACGTAATGTCGGGAAATTCGTTATCCTTTGGAAGATTCTTCTTCAATATTTTCAGTAGCTTCTCAAATCTGTTGTCAGATACACCATTGTCTGCCTTCCAGTGTGGTACCGAGCTTTGTGTTGCCATCTTCGCAATTTGGGTACAACCCTTTTTTGTGATCCTCTAACATGCGATCGAACTTCAACTTCTCCTTTTCACTTTGGTATTGTCTCTTTGCATCAACAATGACCCAACGAAGATCATCATCAAGCACATCATCTGGTTCCTCTTGATCTTTAGCTTCCCCCGTTGCAGCATCACCGCATTCAGTGGGCGGATAGTTGTCATCATCCTCTTCTTCTTTGTTGTCTTCCATCATAACCCCTCTTTCTCCGTGCTTGGTCCAAACATTATAGTGTGACTATTGCAGGATTGTTCTAATGCGACACTACGATCAGAGACCCTTCGACGAAACTGTGTGCGATCCAATAATCGCAAACGATGGTGTAGAAAAACTGTCAAAAAGGTACAAACCATTTGCGATGATGGATGCATCAAACACGGTTCAGATTTTAGTTGCGTGTGCAATGCAGGGCATATGGTTCAGTTCAATTAACTGTTTGCGATGAGGAGGAACAAAAGAAACGAGCAGCCAGATGAAGGTGTGTGCGATATATAGCATACGGTTCACTCGGATAAACTATTTTTGATTAGGCAACACAAAAGAAACGGTCAGCCAGATCAAGGTGTGTGTGATATAGGGCATGTGGTCCACTCGGATGAACTGTTTGTGTTGAGGCAAGAGAACAGAAACGGTTCAATATAACAAGATGTGTGTTATACGCGGCAAACAGTTCTATAATCAGAAATGTGTGCGAAGACCGATAATAATACAAATGATTGCCTCTAATAAGATGTATGTGATATGCTCTGTCTACACAACATCTATTGGCCATTGGGCGATGGGCGGTCATCCGGGTACGCAATAAGGATGCGAAGAGGCATCCTATATCAGCAAGGACTAGATGTCCCACCAATAGCTCAACTAAGAGAACTCTCAAGTTAACTGTGCTCAGGCTGGAGCAACCATCAAATGGGTGACTGGATAGGAAGTTGTCTTGATGTTAAATTAACTGATGGGATGGGTCATCCAGGTCAAATTAAATTACCTTGACCTGGATGATCCAGCACATCAGTTAAATTAACCTCGAGGTCCTTGTTTTCTTAACACATGTTAAAGAAGGTCACCCATTACTTTTTTACAATGTGCGAGACGTGGCATACAGTTGATCCATACGACCTATTTGTGATGGAATAAGTCGTGTGTGTTGTGGGCAAATGCTTGCTAGTATACAACCGTTTGTGATTAACGAATTCATCACCGACGGGTTCCCTAGTGTGGTCCGTGTTCACCTGATCATCATCTACTTCTTGCGCTAGCTCGATGTTCCTTATATGCTAATTTCCATTAATTGATGGCATTTTATGAACATGCCACCATTTCCCGCCATTTCCTCACCTGTTTCCCGCCACCCAGCGATATTGTGCATAAACCTAGGCGGCACGCGACGCACGGAGGCAACAAGCGCAGCCTGTAGCACATACAACTTTTCCAAGCATGCCAACCCACCAAAGCGCCGCCTTTGCCATCAACCTCGTCGACGAGGAAAATGAGCAGGCGCCATGGCCCATCGAGGAGGAGGCGCTCCCTTGCGACGCGATGGACGATGGCGTGATGCACGTCATCGCCAGGGTTGAGCAGACCCTTGACGCATGGTGCTTCAGTGCCACGTATCAAGATAGGCATGTCAGCACCGAGAGGCTGCAACTCGCCACACAACGTGATCGATGGCGCGCCGCAGAGCATGCTAGGCGCATCCATGCTGATAGGCTGCAGCTCGCCACACGGCAAGACCGTTGGAGCGCCGCAAAGCGAGAGGCGCGGCGCGCCGCATAGCAATAGCGGATCCATCAGCGCTTGCCTGCTGTAGATGGGGCGTCGCAGCTAGGTACACGTCCCGTCAATACCCACATTCCTCGCCGGGAGTGGGTAGAGGCCCTCAGCGCCGTACTTGCACCAGAGGGCGGCCGCTGCGTACTTGCACCGGACGTCCGTCGCACCGTTCGCATGGGTCGCACTATTCACATTGTCCGCGGCCCGCTCAATACCAACGCGCTGGTCGATAGGCTCGACCGCCTCCTTGGCCCAAGTGTCCACCTGGGCGCTGTAGAGGAACATGGCCGTCGCATCCTTGAGCTGGTGATCCCCGATGAAAGAGCCAACTTGGAGCTCGAGATCGCACTCCATATGTACCGTGAGCATGTCGACCGCCTGGAAGAATGCCTACACAAGTTCAGGATGAGCCAAGAGCTACCGTAGGCAAGGGCTGCTGGTCATGGTCTCATGGGCGCTTTTATTTTTTTGAGTCATTTCGACGTGGATAGCTATGTATTCACTTCAATCATAGTATTTCTCTGTTTATTGCTCTATTTCAATGTGTGTACTTTGTTTTCCATTCTTATATGTTCTGTGTCTATGTGTGTATATACTCTTTCCATTCTGTATATGTGGATGATAACAGCTAGATTCAAATTAGTATACAAAAATAGATAGAAAATGGAATTCATAATATATATATTAATTGTTCATTAGTTCATCACAGAATATATATATATATTTAATAACATCACATATACATGATGATACTTAACTACTAGGTACAATGCATAAAACTGAAAACGAACAATACTAAAACTAATAATCCCTCCTGGGGCCAGTATTCCGGCAGCCCCTCTCCAGTAGCTCCCTGGTGCGTGGCGTCTTCCTAATGCGGAGGCAGTACTCTGCATCCTCCGTCTCGCAGGGCTTGACGTACAAATTTGCCTCTTCCTGCCGAACAAGTGTGAACGATCTTGCCATCTCATTGGGCGTCCACCGGAGCTCCTCATTGGTGGCATGCAGGAGCTTATCAGCCCACCTCCATGCAGCGACGAAGCGTCCAGCGCCTTTGACCTTCCTCGCGAAGTATCCATCTTCGTACACCTCCTCCGCACGACGACATGCCTGCCCCCAAAGCTCGACCGCCTCCTTTTTCCAGGCAGAATCACAGGATTCACAAGCCGCCTGGCAACCTGGCTTCCTCCTCCGCCATCTCCTTCTTGAACGCCACATGCCTGGCTTTCTTAGCCGGCGGCAGTGACTTCCACAGACAAAGATTGTACTGGCCCCAAAACAAATCCAAAGTTGGGGGGTCCGGCACAACCTCGTCTGGCGGCGCGTAGGGGTCCTCGTCGCTTCTATTCGAGTGAGCGTCCTCAGGAGGCAGCGACTCCTCGTCAGCGCGTGGGCAGACCGGCGGCGCCATGGCAGAGATTTGAGAGAGAGAGAGGGGGGGCGAGCGAGGGGAGGATGTAGATGAGAATGCCGGCGGGACGACACGAGCAAGGTAGTATTTATTTTCGGCCGGAATCTAGATCGACGGGAACAGTACACACGACGGTAGCCGGAATTTACGAGTATTGTAGTTTGAATTACACATGATTCCCGCAGCAAAATCCGTGTGTGAAAATAATAGCTGACAGTCTCCAATACATAACCGTGTCTGATTAATGACCCCCGCCACTCACCTACCAAACCTTGAGCCGCAAAATAGAGTGTCAATCGTGTGGGGGCGGTTGTCTTACTAGATCTTTACATTTTGTTTTTTTGAACACTAGATATTCACATCGTCTGATTATTTTTTAACTCGCACACAAGTACACAAAAATATGATTTTTCAAACCATTATGGTTAGTCGTTGCATGTAGATGTAGTTCAAATTTGAATTACGGTCATTAAATGGCTAGAAAATCACTTAACTGTCTTTAAAAGGTCAAATGACCCCTAGAATTTTCCAAATTTGCACATGACAGTTGTAGTAGTGCATGCTAAATGTAGAAAACATTTGAAGGCCGTAAGAGGAAGCTATCTCCCGTTCGTCATCAAGAATGCATTGTTCCCTCTCGGAACCAAGAGAGCCTTCTAGTGAGTTGCTCCGGTTTGTGAGGGGTGTGTGTCCAAACTTTCGTCAAACAGGACAATTTTCTTACCACATCATCTTGGTGGCATGACATTGCATCAAGCAAGGTTTCATGTTTTTCTGATCATTTTTAATTTTTTGGAATTAAAAAGTCATGGCACTCCATGCATGTGTCCATGCTGTGAGACCAATATGTTTGAAAATTCCTTCTAATTTACTGCATATGGAATTAACTCGCACACAAGTACACAAATATGATTTTTCAAACCGTTATGGTTAGCCGCTTCACGTAGATGTAGTTCAAATTTGAATTACGGTCATTAAATGGCTAGAAAGTCACTTAAATGTCTTTAAAAGGTCAAATGACCACTGAAATTTTCCAAATTTTCACATGACAGTTGTATTAGTGCATGTTAAATGCACAAAAAAATTGAAGGCCGTAAGAGGAAGTTATCTCTCGTTCGTCATCAAACATGCATTGTTCCCTCTCGGAACCACAAGCCTTCTAGTGAGTTGCTCCAGTTTGTGAGGGGGTGTGTCCAAACTTTCGTCAAACAGGTCAATTTTTTTACCACATCATCTTGGTGGCATGACATTACATCAAGCAAGGGTTCATGTTTTTCTGATCATTTTTTAATTTTCTTGAATTAAAATGCAATGGCAGTCCATGAATGTGTCCATGCCGTGAGACCAATATGTTTGAAAATTCCGTCTAATTTACTGCACATGGAATTAACACGCACGCAAGTACACAAATATGAATTTTCAAACTGTTAGGTTAGCTGTTGCATGTAGATGTAGTTCAAATTTGAATTACGATCATTAAATGGCTAGAAAATCACTCAAATGTCTTTAAAAGGTCAAATGACCCCTGAAATTTTCCAAATTTTCACATGATAGTTGTATTAGTGCATGTTAAATGTAGTAAAAAATTGAAGGCCGTAAGGGGAAGCTATCTCATGTTCGTCATGAAACATGCATTGTTCCCTCTCAGAAACACGAGCCTTCTAATGAGTTTCTTCGGTTTGTGAGGGGTGTGTGTCCAAACTTTCGTCAAACATGGCAAGTTTTTACCACATCATCTTGGTGGCATGACATTACATGAAGCAAGGTTTCATGTTTTTCTGATCATTTTTTAATTTTTTGGAATTAAAATGCCATGGCACTCCATGCATGTCTCCATGCCGTTAGACCAATATGTTTGAAAATTCCTTCTAATTTACTGCACATGGAATTAACTCGCACACAAGTACACAAATATGATTTTTTAAACCGTTATGGTTAGCCGTTGCATGTAGATGTAGTTCAAATTTGAATTATGGTCATTAAATGGCTAGAAAATCACTTAAATGTCTTTAAAAGGTCAAATGACCCTTGAAATTTTCCAAATTTTTATATGACAGTTGTATTAGTGCACGTTAAATGTAGAAAAGTTGAAGGCCATAAGGGGAAGCTATCTCCCGTTCGTCATCAAACATGCATTGTTCCCTCTCGAAAACACGAGCCTTCTAGTGAGTTGCTTCGGTGTGTGAGGAGTGTGTGTCCAAATTTTCGTCAAACATGCCAAAATTTTTACCACATCATCTTGGTGGCATGACATTACATCAAGCAATGTTTCATGTGTTTCTGATCTTTTTTTAACTTTTTGGAATTTAAATGCCATGGCACTTCATGCTTAATTGTGTCATAGCCGTTAGACCAATATGTTTGAAAATTCCTTTCAATTTACTGCACATGGAATTAATTCGCACACAAGTACACAAAATATGACTTTTCAAACCGTTATGGTTAGCTGTTGCATGTACATGTAGTTCAAATTTGAGTTACGGTCATTAAATTGCTAGAAAATCACATAAATGTCTTAGAAGGTCAAATGACCCCTAAAATTTTCCAAATTTTACATGACAGTTGTGTTAGTACTAAAATATTTCTCGTACATTTAAAACACCATCCGTTGCCACTTTACTCCAAATTCGTCTTTCACAGCTAATAAAAAATGTCCACAACATCACACACAATTTTTTTGTAGGAACCATTTGCGATGACAATTTCTGGGTCTATTTTAATCTTTCTCCCTAAGCTTCACCGGCTCGTCTGCTCCAGTGCCGGCAACCCCCGAATCCATGAATGCAAAGATGACGTTGTGGAAACGCTTCATGAAGGCAAGTACGATGGTCGCGTCCACCCCGAGCGCCGCCGCCTATGCCGAGAGCGCGGCCGCCTACGCCGAGAGTGCTGAAGCATCCGCATTGAGCGCGGCCGCATCCACCGAGAGGGCATCTACGGTAGCCAACAGGGCAGATGCAGCAGCCGAGACGGCTGCAGCTGCTGCTGTGACGGCGGCTGCAAACGCCGAGAACGCTCGAGTTGCCATCCGTGCCGCTGATGTCGCCCTGGCGCGGGTCGAGGCCATCCACGCAAAGATCGAGGACGCACATGCCAAGATATTCCAGGCCACCTTGGAATCCAGCAAGCAACCCACGTACGAAAAGGCGGCGGTGGCCATGGAGCACTTGCTTCCTCATGAGATTGCTGAGCGGGAGCTCGAGATGCAGGAGGCGGTGGAGATCGAGGAGCGCTAGGAGGAGGAGTTGCGTGTGGCCGAGGTCGACATAGAGAAGAGTCTGTCCGTCGAGGAATAGGTGGTGGAGTACCAACGCGAGCTCTAGCGCAGCCACTACTACGAGTACTACAACCTTGAGGACGTCAGCGAGGACGAGGTCGCCTTCAGCAGGGGGGACACAGAGTCCACCAACGGCGGCATTTTGCCAGGACAAGTCATCGACCTCTCATCTCACACTGGCAATGCATAGGCTGGCGCGACCGCAGATTTGTTAAAATTATGCGTACTTAGGCTTTGTTTTTAATGCTGACCTTTTGTTAGAGCAATGTTTAGGTCAAGTGGCTCTATTTAATTACTAAAATTGCTCGATTCAATAAGTGTGGTATGTGTGCTGTATGCTCTTTTGTGTGCCCAAATTAGCAAGCGATGTTAAATTATGCAATGACGTACCCGGGTAAATTTCCACCAAAATTTGAATTATCAAACTCATCCCATGCGCATAAAGCAGAAGAATCGTTTGTGATGCACACAATCATTCAAAGTGAATGGTGCCTGGCGGTACCACGCGCAGAGTTTCCCTCCACATTTCCAAAATCTTGGCCTACCGCCAAAATATCTACCCGCGCCCCCCACCCCCCTTGGCCACCCCATTTTCTCCTGACCACAAGTCATATTTTCCCTATTTCCTCCTTCCTTCCTTCCTTCCTAAGCTATAGCCGCTTCCTTGCTTGCTTCCTCGCTCTCGCTGTCTCGCATCCTACTGCCGGGGTCGCCATGGTCTTCTTCAATGACCTCCCCAGCGGTTCCTCCGACGACGACGACTCCTTCACCACCCGGGTATGACTCTCTTCTCTCTCTCGGTCTATGATTTGGAATGAAGGATTTTAACCCCGTGGTCGATTTGAGTCATTTCTTCCTCTTGTAGCTCCCTAGGACCATTAGTTGAAATGAATGGAGCGGAGTGGCTGAAGATCTGTCTGCTAGTTGTCACCATCAATCTCCATGCGTGAAGCTAGTTGCGTTTGAATCTGTGGACAGTGGGAGGAAGTTTCTGGCATGTGCAGAGAAGGTGAGACCCTTTCGTTGTTACAAATCATTTGTTAGATGTGATTCAGACACTGTCACGGTCCCAACCCATTCATACCACACCTTTAAGCAAACGCATCCTAAGATAGTGTCACAGTTTGTTCCTCGTATCTAAAAATGTCATTGGTGCCATTAGAAAATTATTTAGCACCGCTTTAGCAGTTTGTGTAGCCAACTTTGGTCCACACATCCGAGCAGCCAAGCAGTAAAATACTAAATCTTTATGGCACGAAGGAACTGGGCATCGGAGCAACTATGTGCTCCGGAGTCAGGGTCCCTTATTTTTTTCCGCTGCATCGGCTCGCCAGTGCAGGGCACCGATGCGAGATGTATCAAAAGTTTTCTTTACACCGGTTTTGGCATACATAGGGGATGACCTTAGTGCTATTAGTTCTCTGTTACTAAATTTGTGCATGTACACACCTGTTAGTATCAATTGCTGTCATCCAAACACTGCCGCTATGTTGTTGTAGTTAAATTTACCTTCCTCATAAAATGTTCAATTTTTTATTTATAGTACATGAGTAAGAACTTGTAGCGTTGTTGTAGTTAATTATAGCTTCTGATGTTTCAGAATTTGGTTGTTGTCTCAGTAGAAATTAATTCATTTGCACATTGATCTTTTTGAGAAGATATGTCATAATTAACCTGTTTCTTCAGTTTTTCAAAATAAGTATTCGTGATTTTCTATGTTGCTATAAACCCATTTCCCCTACAATCGTTACTAATCTAGTTTTAAATATTATAGGATGAACGGAAGTGTTCTTACTTGGAGTTGATTCTGGAGCATGTATGAGTTAGAGAACAGAGGTAGGCTTAGAGAAAGTGTTGTCAACGTTGAAGAATATTTGAAGATGCGGGATAAAAAGAGGAAGGTGGAGAATGATCTCAGCTTTTTAAATTAGACTTTGCTAAGATGGTGTTGGCGAAGGAGGAGGCACTTTCCAGTTGGACAGTGCAAAACAGGTTCTTAGTGAACTGAAAGCAAAGGTGGATAAGACGTGCCTGGATGATCTCAATTAGGGAAATGTATATATTGTTCTAATATTGTTCTTATGAAGTTGAACTAGCTATATGTTGTACTGTGTTGTTTTCAGGTAGCTATCGTACTGTGATGTTAAAATATATTTATGTGCCTGATATGAAATTGGCAAATAGCTACTGGATATGAAATGTGAATTTGCGTAATACTGGAATTATTAATTGTAAACTAATAAACCTGCTAAATGGGTCATGGAACTTTACAAACGGTTCTGGCAGTAAAAGCACTTGTGATGGATAGCCCAATGCCACACAGTTTTCTTCACCAAATCGTGTGTGATGTAGTTGATAAAAGCAAACGGTTAACCAAGGCAGAGCATGTGTGATAGTTACACCTTTCACACACGAGCCTATACATAAAACTGTGTGGGATGTACATACGAACAGCAATGTTTTCCCTAGATTGACTGTGTGGGATGTACATAAGAACAGAAACGTATTCCTTGGATTGACTGTGTGTGATATACATATGAATGGAAACATTTTCTCTGGATTAACTGTGTGGGATGTACATAAGGACGGAAACATATTCCTTGGATTGACTATGTGTTATATACATAAGAACGGAAATGTTTTTCTGGGTTTCACCGTGTGGGATGTACATACAAACAGAAATGATTGGATTTCGATGCCTCGCCCGATCGCACACGAGCTCATTTTGCCACAGCATGTGTGCCAGGAGGGCCTATCCCAGATGGTTTTTGGGTCGTGTGGGAAGGACCCCCCCCCAATCGCCCACACTCACTTGGCGGCGGTTCCAAATGTCATCGCGGAAAGGGGTTGAAAACCGTTCTTATAGCACCGACGCGTACCAGTGTGTGGCATGAAACCCTTCTAAAGAAGGTGGATGTGAAGGGTTTTTGAGTTAGAGTAAGACTTCGTATTCCCACAGATAGGGCATGGACAACACATAAAACCATTCTGCTTGTTTGCCTCAGCCACTTCGAGAAAGTTATGCACGCCCTTAATGTACTCGGAGGTGCGTCTGTCACCGTACATCCATTGCCGGTTCATCTACGTGCATTATACATAATTAAGTGTGTCAAAAACCATTACAAAACATCATGAATAGAGAAGTGACCAAATTAATAGAATTTCATCATCGCATTAAGTTCATCCATAGTTCTCACTTATCATTGAACAACATATAGCTTTCTAGAGCATCTAATTAAAACATACATTGAAACTATGTAAAACATTTAAATGCAACAACAAATGCGATCATAATCGCAACTAAGGTAACAATTGATCCAACGGCATAATGATGCCAAGCCTCAGTATGAATGGCATATTTTCTAATCTTTCTAATCTTCAAGTGCATTGCATCCATCCTGATCTTGTGATCATAGACAACATCTACAACATGCAACTCCAATGCTCTTCTCCTCCTCAATTCTTTTCAATTTCTTCTTCAGGTAATTGTTTTCTTTTTCAACTAATTTAACCTCTCGACAAGAGGGTCGGTTGAAATTTCTGGTTCACATACCTCCTAGATAAAAACATCTATGTCACATTGGTCGACATAATTGTCATAAACACTAAATGAAACAAATAGTTATAAAAGATAATATACCACATCCGAATCATAGACGGGACGAGGGCCGACGGGGGTGGATACCAAAACCATCACACTATATAATAATAAACAATAATAAAAGTAAGAAAATTATTCAAGTATATCTACCTAAATCATACAAGTAAGAATTTTTTTTATTTTAGAAAGAAGATAAGAACAAGAGGCTCACCACGGTGGTGCCGGCGACGAGATTAGCGTGGGTGATCGACGGCGGTGAGGACGGAGACGGGACAGGACGGACCGCCAAACCTAGACAATCTTGAGGAAAATGGAGCTTGGACAAGGAGCTTCGATAGGAGAAAGCTTAAGTTTGGCTCGGGCATTTCATCGAACACCTCATGTGCATAGGAGGTGAGCTAGAGCACCACCCACCTCTCCCATGGCCGTCCAGAAAAATAGAGCAGTGGCTCTGTTCACGGGCAGGGGCGGGGGTATATGTAGGCTTCTCTTTAGTCCCGGTTTGTGGCTAAAACCGGGACTCACGGACAACCTTTGGTCCTGGTTCCAGCCACCAACTGGGACTAAAGGTGCAGGCCCAGGAGCAAGGCCCATTGGTCCTGGTTCGTGTGTGGAACCGAGACCAAAAGTGTCAGACGGACCGGGACCAGTGGCCCCCGAGGACCGGCGGGCGCCCTGGCCTCACGAACCGAGACTGATGCACCCTTTGGTCCTGGTTCGTGAGTGAATCGGGATTAATGCCCTTACCCAGGCCTCAACCAAAGCCATGTTTTCTACTAGCATGGTGTCATGTGAACGTTGACTACATGGCACTTCACCATATTTGGGCCTAAGGGAATGCGTTGTGGAGCAGTTATTAGATGATGGGTTGCTAGAGTGACAGAAGCAACCCTAGTTTATGTGCTACTTCATAAGGAACCGATTTGGATCCAAATGTTTAATGCTATGGTTAGATTTTATCTTAATACTTTTCTCATAGTTGCAGATGCTTGCGAGGGGGTTAATCATAAGTGGGAGATTTGTTCAAGTAAGAACAACATCCAAGCACCGGTCCACCCACATATCAAATTATAAAGTAGCGAACACAAATCAAACCAACATGATGAAAGTGACTAGATAAAATTCATGTGTACCTTCAAGAACACTTTGCTTATAATATTATAAGAGACCGTTTTGGCTTGTCCTTTGCCACAAAAGGATTGCGCTACCTTGCTGCACTTTATTTACCATTACTGTTACTTGTCCATTACAAATTATCTTGCTATCAAACTTCCTGTTAATGACTATTTCAGTGCTTGCAGAAAATACCTTGCTGAAAACCACTTGTCATTTCATTATGCTCCTCGTTGGGTTCGACACTCTTACTTATCGAAAGGACTACGATTGATCCCCTATACTTGTGGGTCACCAGTGCCCCTCCCCTCACCCCTATATATAGTGGGGGCTTGGGAGGGCACTCGCACCCTTCCACCCTTGCACTCTATTGCTCCCAAATTCATGCTAGCTTTCTCCGGTACGTGCTTGGCAAAGCCCTGCTAGAATTCCACTGCCACCACCACAACCACCTCACCATTGGATTGGTCCCGATCTCATCTACCTCCCCTCCCTCGCTTGCTGGATCAAGAAGGAGAGGACACCGATGAGCTGAACGTGTGCTAATCTCGGAGGTGTCGTCCGTTTAGCACTAGATTGGATTTGATTGTGATTGGACCGCGAAGAGTACGACTACATCAACCATGTTACATACACTAACGTTTTCGGTCTACAATGGTATGTAGACACATTCCCCTCTCATTGCTAGCATCTCCATAGATAGATCTTTTGGTGTTTTGTAGGATTTTTTTGATTTTCGTGCAGCTTCCCCATCAGAAGGCTCTACCACTAGCAAAGCATCAGCAACACAAGATAGCCATGGGTGTTGGAAAAGCATGCAACTAGATTATTGACTCTAGTGCAAGTGGGAGACTGTTGGAAATATGGCCTAGAGGCAATGATATTTGTATTATTATATTTCCATATTCATAATTAAAGAGTTTATTTCTATGCTATAACTATTATGATGCTGGAATATGCGATTCAGTGGAAAACTCATATGCACGTATGGAATGATAAACGGATAAATAAAAAGTTTCTAGTATTGCCTCTAGGACTAGCTCAATTGTTGTTGGTGATCAAGTTTTCCGGGTCATAGGATATTGTTAAGTGTAATGATCATCCTAAAACAACATTGAGATTATGCCATTGGAAGATCGATTATATTAAATCGACCCAAACTTGTTTGTTATGAATTGACTTGATATTGTCCACAATCAATTGTAATAACACGGAGTGTTAACATGTGATTTTTCTCCTTAGAGCATGAGAGTATCATAGTCACTTCTTACCATACGGTGGGCATTGGGGTTTCTCAAACATCACTTGTAACACGGTGACCATAAAGACAATTTATAGGTTTATCGCAAAGTTTGACAAGGACTAGATAACTCAAGAGTGGGATTTTCTCCTCCAACAATGGAGAGATATTCTTAGGGCCCTCTCGGTGTGACGGCATCCATCATCATCTAGCTAGACATAGATGACTTCGTCACAGGGATGTCGGAACACGATAACAAGAAAGAAGAACAAAACCGGTAATGAGGATATTGGTATAGTAAGCATGTGATGACTCGGCAGGATATCGACGCATCCCGGGTTTTTTAAAGTATTATGAACCGAAGGTAACATCACATAATAACCAAAGGTTCACTCGAATATCATTCATGTGTTCATAGGGATCGATATGGACGTCCACGGTTCCGCTATCGGTCATTAATTGAACGAAAGGGTTTCGTTCATGTCTGAGAATTACCAAACCTACGGGGTCACAAGCTTAAGGAAATCATGATATGCTGAGTGTTAGTAGGACGGGAGTGATGAGAACATATTTGCAAAATTGTTTCATTAATACTCAAAATAGTTTCGAGAGGATCCAGAAGCGTTTTGGGGTCACCACAAGGGTTTCGGAGAGTATCGGGTAATACCGGGTATTACGGATAATTAATATATATGTGGAAAATGTTTATGGGGTTGTTAAATTATATATAAAAGCGTCTAAAAAAATTTAAAACACTTTTATATTTAATTTAATAAAACGGGACTCAAAATGCCAAATCGGAGAAGGAAACTTAGGCCAACTTGGCCCAAGTGGAGGAGGCACAACCCCCCCCCCCTTTGGCTGGCGCCCCAAGGAGGGACTTTCCCTCTTTGGTGTCTGCCCTCTCCCTTTCCTCTAACCTATATATACTAGGGTTTTTTGCTCTAATGGACATACAAGTTTTGGAGCCTCCTCTAATTCTTCTAGTTCTAGTTCTAGTTGACCATAATTGACTAATTAGAGCTAGGTCTAGTTCCTCTAATCCTCGTAAGTAGAAGACGAATGTGGTTTTGATTTCCTCCCTCTAATTCTCCGGCGATAATTAGCTATGGATGGTGAAGCGCTACCAGATCGTGAAGGTTGCAAGCTTGCAACCAAGTAGAGAGGTTATGCTTTCGGCCTTCGGTTTGAGGGACTGTTCTTGGGAGGTTCTTGGGATCGTTCGTCGATGGTTCGAGGGACTCTAAGTATGATCTACGCCGACAAGTTCATCTTCCGCTGTAATACGGCGATGATAATGATTGTGATCCCAACCCGTTATGCATCTTCATATTGATCTTGGGTGTGCGTAGGCGTGATTTTTTTTGTTTTCTACTATGTTTCCCAACAGAGGTCGGCATAATGGTCGGCCAGGCAGGGCGCTCCTGCATAGTGTCATAGTGTCATGGTGCAACATCATGTCCCGATGAGACATGGCACAAGGTTAGTGACGGAGTCCTGGACTAAGGGGTCCTCGGACAGCCGGACTATATACTTGGGCCGGACTGTTGGGCTATGAAGATACAAGATAGAAGACTTTGTCCCGTGTTCGAATGGGACTCTCCTTGGCGTGGAAGGCAAGCTTGGCGATTCGGATATGTAGATTCCTTTCTCTGTAACCGACTTTGTACAACCCTAGTCCCCCCCCCCCCCGGTGTCTACATAAACCGGAGGGTTTAAACTTCTAGGGTTAACGCTCAACAATCATAATCTCATAGGCTAGACTTCTAGGGTTTAGCCATTACGATCTCGTGGTAGATCAACTCTTGTAATTCTCATATTCATCAAGATCAATCAAGCAGGAAGTAGGGTATTACCTCCATAGAGAGGTCCCGAACCTGGGTAAACATTGTGTCCCCCGCCTCCTGTTACCATTAACCTTAGACGCACAGTTCGGGACCCCCTACCCGAGATCCGCCGGTTTTGACACTGACATTGGTGCTTTCATTGAGAGTTCCACTGTGTCGTCGAAGATAGGCTTGATGGCTCCGTCTATCATCTACAACAATGTAGTCCAGGGGGAAATCTTCCTCCCCGGACAGATCTTCGTATCCGATGGCTTCGCACTACGGGCCAACTCGATCAGCCATCTAGAGCAAATCGATAGCTACGCCCCTGGCCATCAGGTCAGATTCGGAAGCCTCAATTTTGTGGCCGATGTCCGTGGAGGCTTGATCTTCGACGGATTCGAGCCCATGACGGTTGTCACGACCACTACAATGAAAATGACCTAGATCTGTCATCGTGCCACACGCAGGATATAGCACCTGTGACTGCCCTAGCCCTAGAGCCAGAGTGGACTGTGTCATCCGAGGACGGGAAGCTTAACCCCACCACAGAGGCCACAGACTCAGAGGCGCTCGAGCCGCACACAGACCCAACATCGACCGGGGCTTGTGTTACCGGAACCCCGGACTCGTCTCCGGCCATGGATTTCGGATCACGTGCATCCGCATCCGTTGAACCTAATTGGACGCCGGTCTTGGAGTTCAGCTCCACGGACATCTTCCAGCACTCGCCTTTTGGCGACGTGTTGAATTCATTGAAATCTCTCTCCCTGTCAGGAGATTCTTGTCCGAACTATGTCCGGCTCGAATGGGAAGCGGATGATGAAGAAATTCGTTCCCCGCCCACCACCCACTTTATAGCCACTGTCGACGACTTAACCGACATATTTGATTACGACTCCGAAGACATCGACGGTATGGACGACGATGCTGCAGAGGATCAGGAACCACTGCCTACAGGGCGTTGGACAGCCACCTCCTCGTACGACATATACATGGTGGATACACCCAAAGAAAACAACGGCGACGATGAAAATCCAGTCGAGGATAAACCCCCTGAGATACAGACGAAACGCCAACGTCAGCAGCGCCGCTCCAAGCCACCCCGCAGCAAAAACAGCAATACCGTCACAGAAGAGGACAACACTCCGGACGGTGCCGAAAACAATGAAGACCCCATTGAGCCAACCTCCGAACAGGAAGAACGGGATGATGGGCGAGTCAGCCCTGGCGAACAGGCCATGAACGAAGACTCGGAGGATATCAACTACCTTCCGCTCTCCAAGGACGAGGCTAGCCTCGGTGACGAAGATTTCATCGTGCCTGAAGAGCCCGCCGAACAGGAACGCTTTAAGCATCAGCTAATTGCCACTGCAAGAAGCCTGAAAAAGAAGCACCAGCAGCTTCAAGCTGATCAAGATCTGTTCAATGAAAGATGGACTGACGTCCTGGCAGCCGAGGAATATGGCCTCAAGCGCCCAACCAAAAGCTACCCGAAGCGCAAACTGTTGCCACAGTTCGATGACAAGGTGCTGGAACCCGTCCTACCAAGGTACAGTACGGCTGACCGACCACCACGTGGCCGGGACAAAGAGGCACCTCAAGCTGAATACCAGCCCGCACTACCTCGCCGAACAAACAGAAATACAACAGCTCGGGGATATACACATGACCTGCGACGCGATTTGCAAAGGAGAGCAGGTCAGACAAGATCAATCTATGGATCACGGGGGCGCGCCTCGACGCGCGACGACGGCCATCTGGCGGAACATGAGAAACATAACCATGTCCGAGCCGAAAAGCGCAGACGAGCTCCATCCGAACTACGTCACGACTTGGTCCGATATAGAGGCGCCGCACAACCCCTCTGCTTCACTAACGAAGTAATGGGACCTGATTTCCCAGAAGGGTTTAAACCCGTAAACATCGAATCATATGATGGCACAACAGACCCCGCGGTGTGGATTCAGGATTTTCTTCTCCACATTCATATGGCCCGCGACAATGATCTTCACGCCATCAAATACCTCCCGCTCAAATTCAAGGGACCAGCTAGATACTCGTTTAACAGTCTGCCCGAAAACTCCATTGGCAGCTGGGAGGAATTGGAGGGCGCCTTCCTCGACAACTTCCAAGGCACATATGTCCGACCTTCGGATGCCGATGACCTAAGTCATATAATCCAACAGCCCGGAGAGTCGGCCAGGAAATTCTGTACTTGGTTCCTAACTAAAAAGAACCAGATCGTCGACAGTCCGGACGCCGAAGCCCTAGCGGCCTTTAAGCACAGCATCCGCGATGAATGGCTGGCCAGACACCTCGGCCAGGAAAAACCGAAGTCCATGTCATCCCTTACGGCCCTCATGACCCGCTTCTGTGCGTGCGAAGACAGCTGGCTAGCCCGTAGCAACAACAATACAAGAGAGCCAGAAACAGCACCAGCAAGCCCCGAGGCAATAGACACAAGCGTCGAAACAACGGTGACAGTACCGAAGACACGGCGGTCAACGCCGGATTCAGTGGCTCTAAGTCCGGTCAGCGAAAGAAGCCATTTGAAAGGAACAATCCGAGCCCGTCCAGTCTGGACCGCATACTAGATCGACCATGCCAAATCCATGGCACTCCGGATAAACCAGCCAATCATACCAACAGGAAATGTTGGGTCTTCAAACAGGCCGGCAAGTTAAACGCCGAGAATAAGGAGAAAGGGTCACAAAGCAAGGACGATGATGAGGAACCCCGACCACCGAACACAGGGGGACAGATGGTGAACATGATTTACGCCACCCATATTCCTCCTGTCCGACATACGGGGAACATGACTACGCGATGGAGCCAGTCGCCCCAAAATTTAACCCATGGTCCTCCTGTCTGATCACCTTTGACCGCACGGACCATCTGACCAGTATTCGTCATGGCGGTTCAGCCGCACTGGTCCTTGACCCAATTATTGATGGATTCCATCTAACGCGAGTCCTCATGGATGGTGGCAGCAGTCTGAACCTCCTCTATCAGGATACAGTGCGCAAAATGGGTATCGATCCCTCAAGGATCAAGCCCACAAAAACCACCTTTAAAGGTGTCATACCAGGTGTAGAGGCCTGTTGTACGGGCTCAATCACACTGGAAGTGGTCTTCGGATCCCCGGATAATTTCTGAAGCGAAGAGTTAATCTTTGATATCGTCCCTTTCCGTAGTGGCTATCATGCACTGCTTGGTCACAAAACATACATCAGGAGGGATGGAGTGGAACAGAGAACGAGGATTCAAGTTGATAAGAACAATTCCACACTGAATAAGATGGTGCATGGCTTCAAAGTAGCAAGGAGTTAATTGCCATGACTCCATAATGGGGCACCTTAGGGAAGGTGGCTCGTAGAATTATTCCCTTAAGTGGCAAAAATAATTACTTTTGACACATAGATCATTGAAACTCTTCATACCAGCCTGAGGCAAATCACAATTGATCGTTTGAAAGAATTCGAGAGGATGGCATACTCAGTTTGGAAATGAAACTACGGTTATAGAACAACTCGGCAAATGGAAGGCACATTCCAGTTGAAACCAAGGATATAACCTAGTGACTGAGTGTTCTTTCAAGAATTTGAGCATTTCCATATTCATCAAGGTTTTACCAACATCTAGGTCAAGATCCTGGTGACACCTCGTACTACCATGATGAATAACGATGGAGGGTGCAGGTGCAGAGGAGGACAACACTTTCTCAGATTTTACCTTGACGATGCCAAGGAAACAAAATCTGGAGGATCAACCGAGAGACATTTAGCACTCCGCTTCTAATGTTCTCTTTGTTGTTCTAGCTACCATTGTCATGCTTAAAAGCTCAACATGGCCATCAAATAAAGGTCGGACTTCGGGAGCACCAGAATCCATAAGGAAAACTACGAAAGCAAATCCTACGAAATCCTTATGGGGAGGTGGCCAACTTTCTCAATCAAGATACTACAATAATAGGTCTTCCGGCTGGGTGTGTTGGCCACGACATCCACTTACCGGGTTACAGAGAGACCATTAGTATAGTTCTTGGGAAAACATTCCAACCATCATATCTGCCTGAGATTCAGATCTGGTTGGTGTCAGGATATTCCAGACTCATCGAATCTAGAAAGAAAAGTGAAAGTTTGCAACACAAATCGACGAGATGACGTTGCGAGATTCTTGGGAAATGAACTACGATAGCAAGCTCCAAAACATGAGCTGGTTCTGCTACAAGCATGTGAACACACTGTCCCAGACAAGCATGGTCACCTGGTAGTCTTACAACGAAACACTACCGAGTTTGGGGGGGGGGAACCATCAACGAGGATATCGAAGTCCTTGCGTAAGTCTAGCTCTTAGGAAGAAACTTCTTCTCCTTGAACAAATCAATCAGTGGCTTGGTGTGCTACGGAATTCATATGGAACGAAGATGATCAGTCTAACAGACCACGGAATACTTCGCACATGCATGACTGATTTGGGAGAATTCCAAGGAAAACAAAACAAACCTTTCTCAAATTCATGGCGGCAACTTACACCTAATGCACGTGAACTTGGAGAAAGTCACTTCTTGCAGCCAATCATATGCCTCATGAACGGAACACGAAGGCATTGCTTACAAAGTTTCAAATACTAGTGTAATGTTCAACATGAATCATGGACAAGATGAGAATATTGCCGATGGGCTCAACAACAGGTCATCCAGATTTCCATGAAGATGGAATTCCACAACTATGTGAACAAAGCGATAGCATTGGTCAAACCCAAAGAATATAATGGTGCATGCTCAAGGAAACAACCACGAGTAAGACAACATTACGAATATCGTTGGTTCTGATTTGATTTGACGATAGCCCATACTCAAATCAAAGTTTTGACAAGACAATAGATCCAACAACTGATCACGAGGACCAATCGATGGAGATATCATCTTTCTTCAACACACACACACAAAAGATATACCTTTGGAGTGAACTAAGCCGGACAAAGCTTTTATCTTCCAAATCTCCAAGTTGTTGTTTAGCTCAACCAACTAGCTCAGGGGTATCCAACACAGATTCTTGGAGAAGGGGTGGTTTATAGGAAACCAACTTGATCACAAACTCAACATAGCGGTCAGGTAAAAACCTGGTAATACTTCCGAGAAGATATTCGGAACATCACGAACCACCGATATGTCCCTAAGCTCGAGAACAATCTTGCTTTTCACGGCAAGACGACATGATCATAAGAGCAAGGGATTCAATCCTAACTCAAAGATCGAAGAGTGCACCAGAAATAAGGACAAGGTAGCACGATCAATCCTAGGATGATGATTCAATAACCAGCATGCTAAGAGTGAGAGTATTGTCCACACATCATAGTTCACATGTCGGCATTCCAGTTACAACCAACACGGAGACCAAGAAATGAATAATGATGGCGAAAGTATCACTATATCAAGAATTCATAAAAGATTGTACAATTCTCACGTCATTCTTGATATGAAAGAGGGTGACACTCCAAGGTAGAATAGAGCAAAAGCTGAATTGGCATTTTGATCTGTGGAATACAACTACTTTGACCCAATCCTCGAAGTGGACAAGGTACTGGAGTTTGTTTCTCCTAGTCATTCCAGAATAGAATGGCTTGACAGACCACAAGAATAATAGGCATCGACGAACATGAATGCACAACTATTCCTGACTATCAATTGATAGACTAGGGTCGGAATACAGCTGAGGAGGGTCAACTCAAGGAACATATAACTTTCTGAGTTGTGGATGCATAGATTAGTATGTCGAGCAAAGCTCAACATTTCTTCCAGATAACCCATGCAGAAAGGTAGAACTGGCAGAATCACAATGTAGAATGGAGAACCCATTAAGAGCACTCTGATTGTGATCTTTTGGTTCAGAAGAACTTCTGCCATAAGAAGTTCATGGTATTTGGAAGAAGGAAATACCACGGACCTCGAGGACTATCGCAAAGGTTACTAATATCCTAAAGGTACGAGCAACACTATCAACACGAGGTAAGTAGAGTGAATCTTGGGTCAAGAACCCAGGAATAGAATACCTACAACTAATTGGCATCACGGGATGCTTTCAAGAACAATGGCCATAATCATCACACCGGGAATACAAAGCATTGCTAGATTACTAGGTGACTCCCTAAGACACCTAGGGTCATAATAATAGCTCCAACATATATGTCGAGGCAATAGAGTACCTCAACTCAGCAATTAGTGTGATTTAATCTGGCCCCAAATTGACATCAGGAACATGGAGGAATGATTGCAAGTGCATCAGATTATCTAGAAACCTAGGATGACTCGGACAGCATAACGGCTGTAAATGCTCAAAAATATTTGAGACATCCTGCAAAATAGTGGCATGACCACTCAACATCACAATAACAAGGTTCTGAGGCCAGCTATGAACATATGGAAGTAGTAGAACCTGAACTGAGACTTGAAACTATCAATTCTATAAGTCTATGGATTAGTAACACGTCATCCTGATAGATAGATGAGAAGGCCTAGTTCTTAATCCGCGTAGAAAATAAGAGGTTGACTCAGATCAGAAGGGCATAAGGTAAAGGAGTAAAAAGAGCCTTACGTTCCCTTCCACAATCAATTCCCCTTATAACTAAAGCATTTCTAGACTCAACTTCGACCAGTTTGGCTTGGTAATCCTACAGGCAGTCAGGCTCTGATACCAATGTTGTCAGGACCCCGATTCCAAGTCACATCGATCTAGCTGGTAACACCTCATATCACTTTGTGGCCTCACGCACAGTATTCCCACGGGTGTCGCCTTACCGTGGCCCGGGACCGTTTGCGCCTTTTGGCTCACGTATATGATAGTGTGGCTAGCATCCATATGACAGAGAACCCGGGCGACATGGCTAGTCGTGAACCCAAAGCGGCACTAACCCATGGGGACAGGCATACATGAATCAACTTCGAGCATGTCGGTCAGCAGCGTGTGAATCCGGGCTGTAGCACTGGGCTAACAGGACTCCGGTAACCCGGGCTGTAGCAGGCTAGGCAGGACTCCGGATGTCACCGCGTGACATTTCCCCGAAGGGATAGACACAGGAACGAATTGAAACACATGCCGGTCAGTCAATTTTCCTGAGCAGTAGTGGTGGGCTAGCAGGACTCCGGTGAACCGGGCTGTAGCGGACTACTATGGCTCAAGGAAGCACTAGACTACATTTCCCCATAAGAGAGGCTACCAAGGATAAACAACTAGATTGTCGGATCCCACACATACCTAGCATTTCAATCATACACACAATATGCTCGATATGGGTAAATACAACATGGCATCACAACAAGACTCTACGACCCAGAGTATTTATTCATTAGGCTCCGAGGAGCGAGATATTACAAACATGGGTCTCATGACCCAACATATAGAGCATACAAGCAACAAGCACATGCGGAAGCTTAACTTGTCCGAGTACAAACAACTACAAATGAAAAAGGCTAAGAAGCCTGACTATCTACCAGATCCTGCCTAGGGCACAAGATCGTAGCTGAGGTATCAAGCTAAATGTCGAAGTCCACACGGAACTACTAGCGAGACTGACGTCTCTCTGCAAAACATAAAATAGGCAAACGTGAGTACAAATGTACCCAGCAAGACTTACATCAGAACTATCTACATATGCATCGGTATCAACAAAGGGGTGGTGGAGTTTAACTGCAGCAAGCCAGCTTTTGACTCAGTGGCTAACCTGAACTACGACTGCAAGTAACTCTTTTGAGGTGGCGCACACGAGTCCACATATTCACCATATCAATACACCACTATGGCTCCGCTTCCGTCTCCCTACGAGAAGGCCATCCATTGCACTCACGCTTATCTTGCGAGTTTTAGAGTATCCA
The DNA here is from genome assembly GCF_003073215.2 of Triticum urartu. Lineage (NCBI taxonomy): Eukaryota > Viridiplantae > Streptophyta > Magnoliopsida > Poales > Poaceae > Triticum > Triticum urartu. The sequence continues at coordinate 44,398,474 of NC_053024.1, forward strand.
CTTTCACTTGTCTATGAACTATGCAAGGGGTCCAAGTTTCCATCTCCGAGGAATCCGGCTATTCGAATAGATAATGATAACCCTGCAGGGGTGTACTTCTTCACACACGCTCTCGCCACTTATCGCCCTGTACACATCATGTACCTCGGCAACCTTCAAGCGGAAGCCGGGCGAGGGAGTCGGCCATGACCTGACTAACCAACAAATCTCTAATCCAGGTTTATCGCCGATTCGGGTTCCATCCGCAAGGAGATCCGACCGGGGTGTCGCTCACGGCCCCAAACGATGTGTGCAGGGTTCCCAAGCCCACCATCCGGGTGCCACTAGGTACACTGTGCCACTGTGCCTAGTATGTCCCAAGCCCACCTGTACCGGGTGCCACTTGGTAGACTACTAACACTACCTACAAACACCAGAAACTAGTTGCAACTCCTGGACAGAGATCGAGTTGATTAATAAGCCGAGATGGGCTGAGTTGCCGGAACCCAATGTGTGCTAGTAACTGTTCATGGATCACAAACACAGAACTCAGTTCCTGAGGACGGCTGCAATGAGACAACCCACCATGTACTCCTACATGGCCTCTCACCGCTACCTTTACCAAATTGTGTTCACACACTTAGATCACACACACTAGGGCATGTTCAACACCATTCCAATTCATCCCCGATGAATCATACCTGACTCAACTCTAAGCAGTAGCAGGCATGAAAAACAAGCATGAATGAGTAGGCACATCAGGTCTCAAGAAACTCCTACTCATGCTAGTGGGTTTCATCTATTTACTGTGGCAATGACAGGTCATGCAGAGGAAAGGGGTTCAGCTACCGCAGCATGTAACAGTTGAAACGTTGTTGTCCTAATGCAGTAAAAGAGAGCAGGAGCGAGAGAGTGGGATTGTATCGGAATGAACAAGGGGGTTTTGCTTGCCTGGCACTTCTGAAGATATCATTGGGTCTTCATCAGTGTCAACGATCACAGCGTCGGTACAACGTCTATCGAGAGGGAACAAACACCGGCAACTGAGAAAGAACTCAATCAACACATGACGATATGCAACAATATGATGCATGCTATGACATGGCAATATGAATGTGTTTTGCACTAATGCATCTAGCAACAATTTAAATGAAGTCCATATGGACCAAGGGTTCATATGCAAACTCCATATTTAGCATTTAAAATGCCATTATCATGTTTACACTTATACAGTGGGTATAAGTTGGTTCAACATGCATGAAAGTAGTATAAATGGATAGATTGGATTTTTCTGATAATTTTTCATATATAAATTATTTCATTTGGAGTTATGGTTGAATTTCTATGATTTTTGGAAGTTTTGGACATTTTCTGAATTAAATAATCATTTATGATTTATTTAAAAGCCATAAAGCATTACTGCGTCAGCCTGACGTCAGAATGATGTCATCAAGTCAACAGCGTTAGCCCAGGTCAAACCTGACGCTGGGACCCACTGGTCAGTGTCTCGGGCTGGTTTGGGTCTATGACAGGTGGGACCGGTCAACGTTGACTTGACCAAGTCAAAGCTGACACTTGGGGTCCACACCGATTAGCACTAATCTAAACAGAAATTAAACTAATTAATTTTTGGCGCCGGGGCCCACACGGCAGTGGCACTATGGTGTTAGTTAAGGCGTCATTAGAGGCTAATGATATCGCCACGTCGGCTTCGCCGGAGTTAGGCCACCGGCGATAGCCAGGCGCGGCAGAGGTGCTCGGAGTCGAGCTGTGGTGCTTCGTTCGAAGCTTGGCTGGGCTCTCTGGAAAGCTGGCGTGACGGTGTGTCGAGTGGTGGTGGTTGTCGGGCCTGGGACGGCCGGAATCGACGCCGGCGTCGAGCCTTGCGGCTGCCGGAGTTCGGGCGAGGCCGAACTCGTCGTTGCGGTGGCTCTAGAAGAACGGGGCCAGCTCCTACGTGATCTACACGATGCGGTGAGTGTGTTGGATGCATCGGGCGGACCATTTGGTCGCCGGAGTCGCGTCGGCGGCGAGCGCAGGCGGCGGCGGGTTCGGGCGTAGGCAGTCCGGTGGCTACGGAGACCTACGGGGAAGAGGAGAGGGATGGGCAGGGTCGGAGGCTCACGGCGAGTCGGACGGGGAGGTCAGCGAGCTCGGAGACGCTCCAGAGCAGTCGGGGCGGCAAGGAGGATCTCCGGCAACCGGCGAGAAAGAAGATGACGTTGGCGGCATCACAGGGCTTCCGGCGCCCTCCGCCTTGGTGAGGAGGAAGAGGGGAACGAGGCGGGGCTTCTTGGCGCGTCGGCGAGGCGTGGGGTGGCCGGTGGCCGTGGTAGAGCACGGCGGTGCCCTCTGGTGCGCTCGGGAAGAGAGGGAGAGGGAGCTAGAGGAGGGGAAAGAGGTCCAGGGAGAGAGGGGAGAGGACGAGGGGGTCCGGGGGTGTGCGTGGCGGCGACCAGGCAGTCGAGGGGGGGCACGTAGGCAGGGAGGAGCCAGCGCGGCTCCCCTGTGCATCGGGCACGCAGCTGCTTCTCCTCCTGGCAGGAGGAAGAAGACAGCGCTGCCCCTGGTGGGCCGGGCTGGCTTTGCCCGGCTGGGCTGCTACAGTGGTGGGCCGGTTGGCCCACCAGGTAGGTTCTCCCTCTTTCTCTTTTAATTTTGTTTTCTATTATTCTGTAGTCTTTAGGGCTTTATTAAAAATACTTAGACACTTCCAAAAATCACCAAACTGCTCATGCTCACTGTATGGAATAAACCCAACATGAAACATTTCAGTTTGGGATTATTTGGACATTATTTCTTATATAACAGAAATAATTCCAACCCAATTATATTATTGATTTAAATCAAAGGCCCAAATAAATTATTTCTGTGACTCCCAAAATATTGGTTTGAATTTCACCTCTTGCCAATATTTTCACAGAATAACAGGAACATTTTCTTGGACTCATTTGATGAGATTTAAATGTTGGTTATTTTTAGAGGTTTTCTAAGGCTTGGAAAATTCCTCAATTCAAATTTCAATTGAATTTAAACATGATGCAGCAAACCAAACTAGTCCAAGGCCAGGGTAAAGCTAGGGCTGTGACAACTCACCCCCACTAAACAAGAATCTCGTCCCGAGATTCAAGACGTGAGGTAAGAAGACAGAGGGGGCACAAGACCAACACAATCTTCACGATCCAAGTTGCACCTCATAAGGTTGTTGATTCGTAGCAAACGTTGATCTTGACATCCTCGCTTTTGAGATATTCATCTACGAGATGATGACGGAAAGAAACTCTACTAGGATTGATCTTCTCGAGGATCGAGTTATACAATATCAGCTCGCGAAATGAGATGTTGAAACATCTCGAGTTGAGACACAAAACACATTGAGAGGGATGGAAGAACAATGACAGGGTTTAATTTGGTGGGCAACAATTCCACGCTTAGAAAGATGGTGGATGGTGTCAAGGTGGGGAGAAAACAATTGTCATGATCCCGTAATGGGGCACCTTGGAAAAGGTGACTTGTTGGACTGTTCCCTTAAGTGGCAAAAAGAATTACTTTTGATCCATAGATCATTGAAACTCTTCATACCAGCTTAAGGCAAATTACAACTGATTGTTTGAAAGAGCTCGAAGAAATTTCATACTCGGACTAGGATGGATGATGTGGACTACCTTGTTGAAGACAACGCAATGGATGACTTTGCTTATCATCAGAAATGGATGGGACCCATGGTAGGACCACTTTCGAAGATGATCCTGAACATCAATTACTGAGAAGGGCAGCCCATGGAAAATTGGCACAATGGGTTGCAAGCTGGGAACAAAATGCAAATGTTGGGAATGTTCCAACCATCATATCTGCCTGAGATTAAGATCTGGTTAGAAACAGGATGCTTCAGACTCAACATGTCTGAAAAGAAGAGTTGCAACACAAATCGACGAGATGACGTTGCGAGATTCTCGGGAAATGAACTATGATAGCAAGCTCCAAAACATGAGTTGGTTCTGCTACATACATGTGAGCATGTTGTCCAAGACAAGCATGACCACATAGTAGTCTTACAATAAAACACTATCGAGTTCAGGTGGAAACCATCATCGAGGATATCGAAGTCTTGTGCATTACCATGGATTAGCTGTTAACTTCTTTTCCTAGAACAAATCAATCAGTGGCTTGGTGTAATACGGAATTCATATGGAACGAAGATGATCAGTCTAACAGACCACAGAATACTTCACACGTGCATGACCGACTCAGGATGATTCTAGAGGAAGCAAAAACAAGCTTTCTCGAATTCACGGCGACAACTTGCATCGATTGCACGTGAACTTAGAGGAAGTTGCTACTTTCATCCAAACATATGCTTCATGAACGGAACATGAGGGCATTGTTTACAAAGTTTACAACACTAGCTTAATGTTTAACACGAATCATGGGGGAGACAAGATGCTGCTGATGGACTCAATAGCAACTCATCGGAATTTCCATATCACTGGACTTCCACCATCATGTGAACACGGTGATAGCATTGGTCAGACCAAAAGATGTAACGGTGTATGCTCGAGGAGTCAACCACGAGTAGGACAACATTACGAACATCGTTGGTTCTGATTTGACTTGACAATAGCCCATACTCAAGTCAAAGTTTGCCAAGACAATAGATTCAACAACTGATCACGAGGACCAAATGGT
>NC_053024.1:44404138-44512523 GCF_003073215.2 Triticum urartu
CCTTTGCTACAAAAAGGATTGGGACACCTTGCTGCACCTTGGTTACTTTTGTTACTTATTACCCGTTATGAATTACCTTATCATAAAACTATCTATTACCGATAATTTCAGTGTTTGCAGAGAATACCTTACTGAAAACTGCTTGTCATTTCCTTCTGCTCCTCGTTGGGTTCGACACTCTTACTTATCGAAAGGACTATGATAGATCCCCAATACTTGTGGGTTATCAAGACTCTTTTCTGGCGCCGCTGCCGGGGAGTGAAGCACCTTTGGTAGGTGGAATTTGGTAAGGAAAAATTTATATAGTGTGCTAAAATTTACTGTCACTTGTTACTATGGAAAATGATCCTTTGAGGGGCTTGTTCGGGGTATCTTCCCCCTGACCAGTAGAGCAAAGAGTTGCTCCTCAACCTACTGAACCTACTGAAAATGTTTACTTTGAAATTCCTTCGGGTATGTTAGAGGAACTGCTAGCTAAACCTTTTACAGGAGATGGAATATTACATCCCGATATGCACCTAATCTATGTGGATGAAGTTTGTGGATTATTTAAGCTTGCAGGTATGCCCAAGGATGTTATCAAGAAGAAGGTCTTCCCTTTATCTTTGAAGGGAAAGGCATTGACATGGTTTAGGCTATGTGATGATATTGGATCGTGGAACTACAACCGATTGAAATTGGAATTTCATCAGAAGTTTTATCCCATGCATCTGGTTCATGGTGATCGTAATTATATATATAATTTGTGGCCTCACAAAGGAGAAAGTATCGCTCAAGCTTGGGGAGGCTTAATTCAATGTTATATTCATGCCCCAATCATGAGCTCTCAAGAGAAATTATTATTCAAAAAAATTATGCTCGGATTTCTCTCAATAATCGCTCCATGCTCGATACTTCTTGTACTGGTTCATTCATGATGAAGACTATTGAATTCAGATGGGATTTATTGGAAAGAATTAAACGCAACTCCGAAGATTGGGAACTCGACGAAGGTAACGAGTTAGGTATAACACCTAAGTTTGATTGTGTTATATCTTTTATGGTTGCCGATGCTTTTCGTGAATTTAGCACTAAATATGGACTTGACTCTGAGATAGTAGCTTCTTTCTGTGAATCATTTGCTACTCATGTTGATCTCCCTAAGAAGAAGTGGTTTAAATATCATCCTCCCATTGAAGTAAAGGTAGTAGAACCTATTAAAGTTGAAGAAAAGACTACCACTTATAATGTTGATCCTATTGTTCCTACCTCTTATAGTGAGAAACCACCTTTCCCTGTTAGAATAAAGGATCATGCTAAAGCTTCAACTGTGGTTTGTAAGAGTAATGCTAGAACACCTACACCCTCTAAGCAAATTAAAGTTGAACCTAGTATTGCTATGGTTAAGGATCTCTTGGTCGATAATATTGATGGGCATGCTATTTACTTCTATGATGAAGCTGCTAGAATTGCTAGACCCGATACTAAAAATATACATAGACCTGTTGTTGGCATGCCTGTTGTTTCTGTTAAAATAGGAGATCATTGTTATCATGGCTTATGTGATATGGGTGCTAGTGTTAGTGCAATACATTATACTTTATATAAAGAAATTATGCATGATTTGCACCGGCTCAGATAGAAGATATTGATGTTACGATTAAGCTTGCCAATAGAGATAATATTTCACCAGTTGGGATTGTTAGAGATGTTGAAGTCTTGTGTGGGAAAATTAAATATCCTACTGATTTTCTTGTTCTTGCTTCCCCACAAGATGACTTCTGCCCCATTATATTTGGTAGACCCTTCTTGAATACTGTTAATGCTAAGATAGACTGCAAAAAGGATATTGTTACTGTTGGTTTAGGGGATATGTCTCATGATTTTAATTTTGCTAAATTTCGTAGACAACCCCATGATAAAGACTTGCCTAGCAAAGATGAAATTATTGGTCTTGCTTCTATTGCCGTGCCTCCTAATGATCCTTTAGAACAATATTTGCTAGACAATGAAAATGATATGTTTATGAATGAAAGAAGGAAAATAGATGAAGTATTCTTTAAACAGGGACCTATTTTGAAGCACAACTTGCCTCTTGAAATTTTAGGGGATCCTCCTCCACCCAAGGGTGATCCCGTGTTTGAGCTTAAACCATTACCTAATACTCTTAAATATGCTTATCTTGGTGAAAAGAAGATATATCCTGTTATTATTAGTGCTAACCTTTCAGAGCAGGAAGAAGAGAAATTATTGAAAACTCTGAAGAAGCACCGTGCTGCTATTGGATATACTCTTGATGATCTTAACGGCATTAGTCCCACTCTATGCCAGCACAAAATAAAATTGGAGAAAGACGCTAAACTGGTTGTTGATCACCAACGACGGTTAAATCCTAAGATGAAAGAAGTGGTAAGAAATGAAATACTAAAGCTTCTGGAGGCAGGTATAATTTATCTTGTTGCTGATAGTCAGTGGGTAAGTCCTGTCCATTGTGTCCCTAAGAAGGGAGGTATTACTGTTGTTCCTAATGATAAAGACGAATTGATCCCACAAAGAACTGTTACAGGTTATAGAATAGTAATTGATTTCCGCAAATTAAATAAAGCTACTAGAAAGGATCATTACCCTTTACCTTTTATTGATCAAATGCTAGAACGATTATCCAAACATACACATTTTTGCTTTCTAGACGGTTATTCTGGTTTCTCTCAAATATCTATGTCGAAAGAGGATCAGGAAAAGACCACTTTTGCTTGCCCTTTCGGTACCTTTGCTTATAGACGTATGCCTTTTGGTTTATGTAATGCACCTGCTACCTTTCAAAGATGTATGACTGCTATATTTTCTGAATTTTGTGAAAAGATTGTTGAGGTTTCCATGGATGATTTCTCTGTGTATGGAACTTCTTTTGATGATTGCTTAAGCAACCTTGGTCGAGTTTTGTAGAGATGTGAAGAAACTAATCTTGTCTTGAATTGGGAGAAGTGCCACTTTATGGTTAATGAAAGTATTATCTTGGGGCATAAAATTTTTGATAGAGGTATTGAAGTTGATAAAGCTAAAATTGATGCTATTGAAAAGATGTCGTGTCCTTAGGACATTAAAGGTATAAGAAGTTTCCTTGGTCATGCCAGTTTTTATAGGAGGTTCATTAAAGACTTCTCAAAAATTTCTAGGCCTCTGACTAATCTCTTACAAAAAGATGTTCCTTTTGTCTTTGATGATGATTGTGTAGAAGCATTTGAAATACTTAAGAAAACCTTGATTTCTATACCTATTGTTCAGACACCTGATTGGAATTTACCCTTTGAAATTATGTGTGATGCTACTGATTATGATGTAGGTGTTGTTCTAGGATAAAAAGTTGATAAGAAATTAAATGTTATCCAATATGCTAGTAAAACTCTAAACAATGCCGAGATAAATTATGCTACTATTGAAAAAGAATTTTTCGCAGTTGTATTTGCTTGTGATAAGTTCAGACCTTATATTTTTGATTCTAAAGTAACTGTTCACACTGATCATGCTGCTATTAAATACCTTATGGAAAATAAATATGCTAAACCTAGACTTATTAGATGGGTTCTCTTGCTACAATAATTTGATTTGCATATTATTGATAGGAAGGGAGCTGAGAACCCCGTTGCAGACAACTTGTCTAGGTTAGAAAATGTTCTTGATGACCCACTCCCTATTGATGATAGTTTTCCTGATGAACAATTAGTTGTCATAAATGCTTCTCGTACTGCTCCATGGTATGCTGATTATGCTAATTACATTGTTGCTAAATTTATACCACCTAGTTTCACATACCAGCAAAAGAAAAAGTTTTTTCTATGATTTGAGACATTACTTCTGGGATGACCCACACCTTTATAAAGGAGTAGATGGTGTTATTAGACATTGTGTACCTGAGCATGAACATGAACAGATCCTACGCAAGTGTCACTCCGAGGCTTATGGAGGACACCATGCTGGAGGTAGAACTGCACATAAGGTATTGCAATCCGGTTTTTATTGGCCTACTCTTTTCAAGGATGTCCGTAAGTTTGTCTTGTCTTGTGATGAATGTCAAAGAATTGGTAATATTAGTAGACGTCAAGAAATGCCTATGAACTATTCACTTGTTATTGAACCATTTGATGTTTGGGGCTTTGATTATATGGGACCGTTTCCTTCCTCTAATGGGTATACACATATTTTAGTTGATGTTGATTACGTTACTAAGTGGGTAGAAGCTATTCCAACTAGTAGTGCTGATCATAACACCTCTATTAAGATGCTAAAAGAAGTTATTTTTCCGAGGTTTGGAGTCCCTAGATACTTAATGACCGATGGTGGTTCACATTTTATTCATGGTGCTTTTCGTAAAATGCTTGCTAAGTATGATGTTAATCATAGAATTGCATCTCCATACCACCCACTGTCCAGTGGTCAAGTACAACTGAGTGATAGAGAGATTAAATTAATTTTGCAAAAGACTGTTAATAGATCTAGAAAGAATTGGTCCAAGAAACTTGATGATGCATTATGGGCCTATAGAACTGCATATAAAAATCCTATGGGTATGTCTCCGTATAAAATGGTTTATGGAAAATAATGTCACTTACCTCTCGAACTAGAACATAAGGAATATTGGGCCATAAAAGAGCTCAATTATGATTTCAAACTTACTGGTGAGAAGAGACTATTTTACATTAGCTCACTTGATGAGTCGAGAACCCAGGCCTATGAGAATGCCAAACTGTTTAAAGAAAAAGTTAAAAGATGGCATGACAAAAGGATGCAAAAGCGTGAGTTTAATGTAGGTGATTATGTTCTGTTATACAACTCTCGTTTAAGATTTTTTGCAGGAAAACTCCTCTCTAAATGGGAAGGTCCTTACGTATCGAGGAGGTCTATCGTTCCAGTGGCATAAAAATCAACAACTTCGAAGGCACAAATCCGAAGGTGGTGAACGGTCAAAGAATCAAACATTATATCTCAGGTAATCCCATAAATATTGAAACCAATGTTATTGACACCGTAACCCCGGAGGAGTACATAAGGGACACTCTCCAGAACGTTTCATACTCCGAAAAGGAATAGGTATGTGGTACGGTAAGTAAACCGACTCCAAAACAGTTCTAATAGCAGTTTTTCTCTGTTTTGGAATATTAAAAAAATAGGAAAATGAGAAGTAGTCCGAAAGGGAAACAAGGCATCCACGAGATTGGAGGGCGCGCCCTACCCCCCTGGGCGCGCCCCCTACCTCGTGGGCACCTCGTGTGCCCTCCGAACTCCGTTCTCTTGCACGATACTTCTTTTGGTTGGTAAAAATTCATTATATAATCTCCCAAAGGTTTTGACCACTGATAACCCACAAGTATAGGCTCCCGTATCACGCAAATATCTCTTGTCTTTGTTTCGAGCTGTTTATCTAACAGATCTAGGTTGTCATGTCGTCCTCAAGTGCCCCCAAGGACAAGTTCTTCGAGAAGGTCATCAACCCCTACCTCGCGGAGGTTCTGCAACACCCTTAAACCATTGAGATGCGTTAGGGGTTTTTGCACATCCGCGATGTTGAGGGACCAAGGAGGACCGGAACCGTGGAAACAAGGCTCGAGGCAATCGAGCAACAAGTTTTCAGGTGCCGGGAGATGGTGGAGTGTGGACTTGACTCCAATCACATTATGATCACGGAGTTAACCCACAACCACAAGCTAGATGCCGAGGACATTGGGGAGGCTATCTTCAAGCTTCACGAGAAAATCAAGCACCTCCAAGCCCAAATCTATGACCTGCAAAACCAAAACTGTGAGTATGAGTATAGATTCAAGAGGATGAGTTTGGCTGCAGATTTGAGGATTTAGGAGACTCAGTCATCCTTCTATGATGGCGAGCCTATGACTTGGAAGAAGGACGACAAGCCTACATCATCAACAACTCTACCCTCTCCACCAACAAAGAAGAACTGAGTACCTGGTATGGGCACTCCCCTTGGCAAGTGCCAAGCTTGGGGGAGTGCCCCGGTATCGTATCACCATCACTTTTATCATTACCATTTTTCTTAGTTCGATCCTTGTGATAATATCTTGATCTAGTAGAATAAAGTTTTAGTATGATCTAGTTGTGAGTTTTGCTTTATGATCCTTCTATCTAATCGAGTCTGTGAGTTATATATAATAAAGATTAGTGTTGAGTCAAGGGCTTGATTATTTTGCCATAATCTTGAGTGAATAAAAGAAAAGAGAAAGAAATAAAAAGAAACAAAGAGATCATATGGATCTTATGGAGAGTAATGAGCTCACATATAAAAAGTATGATGAATAAAAGTTGTTGAGAGTTGACAAACCTAGTTTTGGTCATCGTTACAATTAATAGGAAGGAAGTAATAAATAAAGAGAGGCCTTCACATATAAATATACTATCTTGGACATCTTTTATGATTGTGAGCACTCATTAAAATATGACATGCTAAAGAGTTGTCGTTGGACAACGAAGACAACGTAATGGGTTATGTTTTCTTACATATGAGATAAATTATATTTTCATGGATCATCCAACATGATTGAGCTTTCCTTCCCCCTCATGCTAGCCAAATTCTTTGCACCAAGTAGAGATACTACTTGTGCTGCCAAACACCCTTAAACCAGTTTTTCCATGAGAGTCCACCATACCTACCTATGGATAGAGTAAGATCCCTCAAGTAAGTTGTCATCGGTGCAAGCAATAAAAATTGCTCTCTAAATATGTATGACTTATTAGTGTGGGAGAAAATAAGCTTTATACGATCGTGTGATATGGAAGAAATAAAAGCGACGGACTGCATAATAAAGGTCCATATCACAAGTGGCAATATAAAGTGATGTTCTTTCGCATTAAGATGTTGTGCATCTGACCATAAAAGCGCATGACAACCTCTGCTTCCCTCTGCGAAGAGCCTATCTTTTACTTTTATCTCCTACCTTACATAAGAGTCATGGTGATCTTCACCCTTCCTTTTTACATTTTATCTTTTGGCAAGAACAATATGTTGGAAAGATCCAGGTCTATATGGCTAATTGGATGTGAGTTTTTGTGAACTATTATTGTTGACATTACCCTTGAGGTAAAACGTTGGGAGGCAAAACTATAAGCCCCTATCTTTCTCTGTGTTTGATTAAAACTCCATACCCATAAGTATTGCGTGAGTGTTAGCAATTGTGAAAGACTATATGATAGTTGAGTATGTGGACTTGCTGAAAAGCTCTTATATTGACTCTTTCCTATGTTATGATAAATTGTAATTGCTCCAATGACTGAGATTATAGTTTGTTAGTTTTCAATGAAGTTTATGATTCATACTTGAAATTGTGATCGAATTGTTACTCAAGCATAAGAGATCATATGACAAGAATTATATAAGTTGTTGCTCTAAGAATGATCATGATGCCCTCATGTTCGTATTTTATTTTTATCGACACGTCTATCTCTAAACATGTGGACATATTTTTGGATTTCTGCTTTCACTTGAGGACAAGCGAGGTCTAAGCTTGGGGGAGTTGATATGTCCATTTTGCATCATGCTTTTATATCGTTATTTACTGCATTATGGGCTGTTATGACACAATATGTCACAATACTTATGCCTATTCTCTCTTATTATACAAGGTTTACATAAGGAGGGAGAATGCCGGCAGCTGGGATTCTGGGCTGGAAAAGGAGCAAATATTAGAGATCTATTCTACGCAGCTCCAAAAGTCCTGAAACTTCATGAAAGTCATTTTCAGAATATATAAAAAATACTGAGCACAAGAAGTTCCGGAGGGGGCCACACCCTGCCCACGAGGGTGGGGGCACGCCCCCCTGCCTCGTGGGCCCCCTGGTGGCCCTCCGATGCCGATCTTCTGCTATATGGAGTCTTTCGATGAGAAAAAAAATCATAAGCCAGCTTTCGGGACGAGACTCTGCCACCACGAGGCGGAACCAATCTAGGGCTCTAGCGGAGCTATCCTGGGGAAACTTCCCTCCGGGAGGGGGAAATCATCGCCATCATCATCACCAACGATCCTCTCATCGTGAGAGGGTCAATTGATACGTCTCCAACGTATCTATAATTTTTGATTGCTCGATGCTATATTATCTACTGTTTTGGACATTATTGGGCTTTATTATCCACTTTTATATTATTTTTGGGACTAACCTATTAACCGGAGGCCCAGCCTAGAATTGCTGTTTTTTGCCTATTTCAGGGTTTCGAAGAAAAGGAATATCAAACGGAGTCCAAACGGAATGAAACCTTCGGGAACGTGATTTTCTCACCGAACATGATCCAGGAGACTTGGACCCTATGTCAAGACACAAAAGAGGAGGCCAGGAGGTAGGAGGCGCGCCTCCCCCCCAGGCGCGCCCTTCACCCTCATGGGCCCCTTGTAGCTCCACCGATGTACTCCTTCCTCCTATATATACCTACGTACCACCAAACGATCAGATACGGAGCCAAAACCCTAATTCCACCGCCGTAACTTTCTGTATCCACGAGATCCCATCTTGGGGCCTGTTCCGGAGCTCCGCCGGAGGGGGTGTCGATCACGGTGGGCTTCTACATCATCACCATAGCCCCTTCGATGAAGTGTGAGTAGTTTACCTCAAACCTACGGGTCCATAGTTATTAGCTAGATGGCTTCTTCTCTCTTTTTGGATCTCAATACAATGTTCTCCCCCTCTCTTGTGGAGATCTATTCGATGTAATCTTCTTTTTGCGGCGTGTTTGTTGAGACCGATGAATTGTGGGTTTATGATCAAGTCTATCTATGAACAATATTTGAATCTTCTCTGAATTCTTTTATGTATGATTGGTTATCTTTGCAAGTCTCTTTGAATTATCAGTTTGGTTTGTCCTACTAGATTGATCTTTCTTGCAATGGGAGAAGTACTTAGCTTTGGGTTCAATCCTGTGGTGTCCTTTCCCAGTGACAGTAGGGGCAGCAAGGCACACATTGTATTGTTGCCATCGAGGATAACAAGATGGGGTTTTCATCATATTGCATGAGTTTATCCCTCTACATCATGTCATCTTGCATAAGGCGTTACTCTGTTTTCATTAACTTAATACTCTAGATGCATGCTGGATAGCGGTCGATGAGTGGAGTAATAGTAGTAGATGCAGGCAGGAGTCGGTCTATTTGTCTCGGACGTGATGCCTATATACATGATCATACCTAGATATTCTCATAACTATGCTCAATTCTGTCAATTGCTCAATAGTAATTCGTTCATCCACCATAGAATACTTATGCTCTTGAGAGAAGCCACTAGTGAAACCTATGGCCCCCGGGTCTATCTTCATCATATTAATCTTAGAATACTTAGTTATTTCCTTTGCTTTTATTTTACTTTGCATCTTTATCATAAAAATACCAAAAATATTATCTTATCATGTCTATCAGATCTCACTCTCGTAAGTGGCCATGTAGGGATTGACAACCCCTTATCGCGTTGGTTGCGAGGATTTATTTGTTTTGTGCAGGTACAAGGGACTGGCGCGTAGCCTCCTACTGGATTGATACCTTGGTTCTCAAAAACTAAGGGAAATACTTACACTACTTTGCTGCATCATCCCTTCCTCTTCGGGGAAAACCAACGCAGTGCTCAAGAGGTAGCAGGAATATCCTTCGTTGACCGTGAGAGCTTGTGATGGGCTAAGTTGGGACACGCCTGCATGGTTTTGAACTTTTGAAAGCCGTGCCCACGGTTATGGGCAGATGGGAATTTGTTAATGTCCGGTTATAGAGAACTTGACACTTAACTTAATTAAAATGAATCAACCACGTGTGTAGCCATGATGGTCTCTTTCTGGCGGAGTCCGGGAAGTGAACACGGTTCTTGTGTTATGTTTGACGTAAGTAGTTTCAGGATCACTTCTTGATCATTACAGCTTCTTGACCGTGCTTTGCTTCTCTTCTCGCTCTCATTTGTGTAAGTTAGCCTCCATATATGCTAGTGCTTGCTGCAGCTCCACCTCACTACCCTTTCCTACCCATAAGCTTAAATAGTCTTGATCTCGCGGGTGTGAGATTGCTGAGTCCCCATGACTCATAGTTTACTTACAAAACCAGTTGCAGGTGCCGTTGATACCAGGGCAGATGACGCAGCTGAGCTCAAGTGGGAGCTCGATGAAGATCGTGTTCGTTGTGTTGTTACATTTCAAGTTAATCAGTAGTGGAGCCCAGTTGGGACGATCGTGGATCTTTTGCATTAGGGGTTGTCTTTCTTTATTTGGTTCCGTAGTTGTACCTTGATTGTATTCAGGATGATGTAATGCTATATTCATGTATTGTGTGAAGTGGCGATTGTAAGCCAACTCTTTATCACTTTCATATTCAGTACATGGGATTTGTAAAGATTACCCCTCTTGCAACATGCCTACTATGCGGTTATGCCTCTAAGTCGTGCTCCAACACATGGGAGATATAGCCGCATCGTGGGTGTTACAAGTTGGTAATCAGAGCCTTCCCTGACTTAGGAGCCCCCTGCTTGATACAATCACTGACGTTGTTGAGTCTAGAAAAATGTTTTTGAGTCTTATAGGATTATATATATCGGAGAGTAGGATTCTTTTTTACTCCTCGGTCCATTCATCGCTCTGGTGAGGCCTCCTGATGTAGAGTTTTGACTCTTCTCTTCTCAAATTTCATGAAAAAAAAATTAGGATCACGCGGGTATGTTGGAATCGTTTCAATGGTTTTGTGACGAGAACATTGTTCTTGGTGCCTCTTGATATTTAGGGGTTGTGGAAGTGTCCCGGGGAGTTGAGCTCTGAGGTGTTGTCGTCACAATTTTATCGTTGCAGTTCTGGAATACCTGAGTTCGCCGACATCGAAAATCTCTTTTATGCAGTTGTTGGTGAGATAACCTCGACGCCACCCAGTACTGGGGCGGGAGTTCGGGAGTATTGCCATAACTCGTATAACGGATGCTTTTCGAAGGTTGAGGTAAATGATTTCTGAGGGTTTCTTGGTTATGTGTTGAAGGATGGATACAACTGGATGTAGGATTTGCTAGTTTGGGTGAGATATTATGCTTCCCCTATATCCCCAACACCTGATTGCATAACCAAAAAGTTTCGGGAGTTTATAAGTGGGAATTCAAGTAGCTCCTAGAATATCTTTCCAATAGACACATAATACGATATGGGATCTATCATATGTTTGTTTTTGGCTTATTCTGCAAGCCAATCCTTTGTTTTGTTTTGAGTTGCGGTATTCGAGTTGCTTCGAAGTCAAGTGTTGAATCCATACCTTTTCCTAAGCGGTGTTCTCACATTTCTATGTGAATACTAATCCTTCATGATAATCGAGATTGTCATGTCAATCCTTTTCAACCGGTGTGTTTTCTCTTCAAGTGGATTTGATCAATTCCAACATCCGCAAGATCAATTCTAAGTTTTTCTCAACGGTATTTGTTTCATCCGTCCCAAGTTGCCTTTGTTTTCCCGCCCTCCCACCCTTTGGTTTCTTCGAGGACTCAGATTTCTTAGTCGAGTATCCATCTTAATGATGGGAAGTATCACCATTATTTTCTGACAATATCCTTACCCGGCGATTATCAGGAAGATAATAACAGAGCTTTAAGTTCATCATTCTTCGTTTCTTTTATCTTCTCCGGTGGATTCAAATCAAGATTTCGGTGTTGATCATATTCCTTTCATTGTTTCAAATGCGTTCCCATGACGTTGCACCTCTTAATAATCCACTTCTCGCTATTCAATTGTTCTGGAGTGCTGAAGATATCTCAGAAGATTCGTTTTTTCACTCCTAATCCGTTCAAGCTATTTCGAGATTGTTATCTCATTCAAGCCATTTAATTCAACAGGTGCAATATCTCTTTTAAAGCAATCATTCAACGGTGTTTCTTTTCAGTGGGCCCTAACCCACAGGTCTTTTCCCGGGATCTTACCTGACTCTTCTAATTTTTCCGGAGTTATTCTCAAATTCATTTCAAAGTTTGACGTAAGAATGAAGTTATCATCAAGATATTATATAATGGGACGGAGGGAGTGTTGTACTACATCATTGTGCAATTGTTGTTTACCTTCTAATATGGTGCTTTTAGGTACATATGTCATTGGTAAAGATCCACGCTTTGACCCTTTCTGCGTATGGCGCAATAAGATATTGATGAACTAACATCAAGTGAGGAAGCTGATAAAGATTGTTAGTAAAATGGGTCAAAAGGTGTCAATTAAAATATTTGTTTACCATTTATCCAAGACAACAACAAACGACGAGATGGTAAGTAAGAACTCTGCAACCTTCTTTTTACTACCTATAAAGAGTAGTGCTAGATAACAATGTCTGAATCTTTTTCCTTTACAGTTGTTCCCAAAGCAGTTTACTCAAGATTACCTCTCAAACTACATGATTGGTGGGCATGCAAAGGTTAAAGTATCTCTACCAGAACACGATGATTATCTAGATGTGTTCAAGAAGATGGTGAAGGATGGGCGGTCGGCCATCACAAGGGGTTGGACTAGAGTCGTGCGTGCTTTCTGCTTGGAGGAGGGCACAATATGGGCATTCCGCTTCACCTTGTTCAAAAACTAGAATGTATTTTGCCTCTTTCTTTACCATCTTTAATAGTACAATTATACAACTGTGGTTCATCATTCTTTATTTGGTGCTTATGTAATTCTTGAACATATGTACCTGTAAATCAAATAATGCATTGGTTTTCTGAACCAAATGGATATGAATAAATCTATAACATACTTTCAAATTCAAATCCGGTACAATTTGAAATAGCAACAATTAAATTATGGTGAAATTATGCTCTGCGGGTCATTACGGCGCACACAGTCGGTAAAACACAAATGTTTGTGATATACACCATAATCTGACACGGTTCACCAAAGAGGAAACATGTGTGAGCATGCACACAATTGCCGTTTTGCAAACCGTGTGTGATGTCAGATAATATCACAAACGATGCGGGCAAACTAAACGTTTGTGATAGTTTCCTTATCATACACGATTTGCAACAATGAACTATTTCTGATGTGGTACGCATCAAAACGTTGCACCACAGAATAGCATGTGTGATACTTATCATGTACGACGATGTTACGACGGTCTGATGTTTCATAATCCTATCCGACACTCGTACGATGATTAGCTAATCTTCTTAATTAGTTATCGCATATGGTTCGGGAAAAGTGAATGTGCGTGATTGTCTTCTTATCATACACATTCTATAATCGTGAACCTTTTGCGATGGGCCATGCATCGGAAACGTAGCACCACAAAATATCGACTGTGATGGCAATTGATAACCCACAAGTATAGGGGATCGCAACAGTTTTCGAGGGTAGAGTATTCAACCCAAATGTATTGATTCGACACAAGGGGAGCCAAAAAATATTCTCAAGTATTAGCAGCAGAGTTGTCAATTCAACCACACTTGGAAAACTTAATATCTGTAGCAAAGTATTTAGTAGCAAGGTAATATGGAAGTAACGGTAACGTTGGCAAAAGTAACAGTTTTGGTTTTGTATTGATTGTAACAGTAGCAACGGAAAAGTAAATAAGCAATGACCAATACGTGAAAATCTCGTAGGCAATGGATCAGTGATGGATAATTATGTCGAATGCGATTCCTCATGCAATAGTTATAACATAGGGTGATACAGAACTAGCTCTAGTTCATCAATGTAGTGTAGGCATGTATTCCGAATATAGTCATACGTGCTTATGGAAAAGAACTTACATGACATCTTTTGTCCTACCCTCCCGTGGCAGCGGGGTCCTATCGGAAACTAAGAGATATTAAGGCCTCCTTTTAATAGAGTACCGGACCAAAGCATTAACACTTAGTGAATACATGAACTCCTCAAACTACGGTCATCACCGGTAAGTATCCTGGTTATTGTCACTTCGGGGTTAACAGATCATAACACATAATAGGTGACTATTGACTTGCAAGATAGGATCAAGAACTCACATATATTCATGAAAACATAGTAGGTTCAGATCTGAAATCATGGCTATCGTTAGTCTGGGTTAGTTCCATTAAAATCATGCAAGTTAGAGTCCAAAACATGGGCAAAAGTGTTCGGAAAAGTAGATACGATGGAGACGTATCAACTCCCCCAAGCTTAAACTTTTGCTTGTCCTCAAGAAATTCAGTTGACAAAATGAAGGTGATAAAGAAAAAAAATACAAACTCTGTTTGCTCTTGTTGCTGTAAATATGTAAAGCCAACATTCAAGTTTTCAGCAAAGATTATGAACTAACCATATTCACAATAACACTTAGGTCTCATGTTTACTCATATCAATGGCATAATCAACTAGCAAGCAATAATGATAAATCTCGGATGACAACACTTTCTCAAAACAATCATAATATGATATTACAAGATGGTATCTCGCTAGCCCTTTCTGAGACCGCTAAACATAAATGCAGAGCACTTCTGAAGATCAAGGGCTGACTGGAAATTGTAATTCATGGTAAAAGAGATCCAGTCACAGTCATACTCAATGTAAACTAATAGCAATGCATGCAAATGATAGCGGTGCTCTCCACTGGTGCTTTTTAATAAGAGGATGATGACTCAACATAAAAGTAAAGAGATAGGCCCTTCTCAGAGGGAAGCAGGTCATTTGTAGAGGTGCTAGAGCTCGGTTTTGAAATAGAGATGAATAATATTTTGAGCGGTATACTTTCATTATCAACATAACAACCGAGAGATCTCAATATCTTCCGTGCTACACACATTATAGGCGGTTCCCAAGCAGAATGGTAAAGTTTATACTCCCCCACCACCAACAAGCATCAATCCATGGCTTGCCCGAAACATCGGGTGCCTCCAACTAAGAACCATCCTGGGGGAGTTTTGTTTGCAATTACTTTGATTTGATTTGAGCATGGGACTGGGCATCCCGGTGACCAGCCATTTTCTCGTGAATGAGGAGCGGAGTCCACTCCTCTTGAGAATAACCCGCCTAGCATGGAAGATACAGACAACCCTAGTTGATATATGAGCTATTCGAGCATAGAAAACAGAATTTCAGTTGAAGGTTTAGAGTTTGGCACATACAAATTTACTTGGAACGGCAGGTAGATACAGAATATAGGAAGGTATGGTGGACTCTTGAGGTTTATGGAAGTGGATGCACAAGCAGTATTCCCGCTTAGTACAAGTGAAGGCTAGAAAGAGACTGGGAAGCGACCAGATAGAGAGCGACAACAGTCATGAACATGCATTAAAATTAATCAACACTGAGTGCAAGCATGAGTAGGATATAATTCACCATGAACATAAATATGGTAGGCTATGTTGATTTTGTTTCAACTACATGTGTGAACATGTGCCAAGTCAAGCCACTCGAATCGTTCAAAGGAGGATACCACCCTATCATACCACATCACAACCATTTTAATAGCATGTTGGCACGCAAGGTAAACCATTATAAACTCCTAGCTAATTAAGCATGGCATGAGCAACTATAATCTCTAATTGTCATTGCAAACATGTCTTCATTCATAATAGGCTGAATCAGGAACGATGAACTAATCATATTTACAAAAACAAGAGAGGTCGAGTTCATACCAGCTTTTCTCATCTCAACCAGTTCATCATATATTGTCATTATTGCCTTTCACTTGCACAACCGAATAGTGTGGATAATAATAATAGTGCACGTGCATTGGACTAAGATGGAATCTGCAAGCATTCAATACAAGGGAGAAGACAAGGTAATATGGGCTCTTTGTTAGATCAACAATAATGCATATAAGAGCCACTCAACATTTTCATTATGGTCTTCTCCTCTCGACCCCCAAAGCACAAGAAAAGAAATAAAACTATTTACACGGGAAAGCTCCCAACAGGAAAAAGAAGAACGAGATCTCTTTTTGGGTTTTCTTTTAATTATTACTACTACAAGCATGGAAAGTAAACTAGCTAAAAGCTACAACTAATTTTTTTGGTTTCTTAAGGTTTTTCAAACACACATGAAGAAGGCTTAAAAAGAAATTAAACTAGCATGGGTGATACAATGAAAAAGTATGAGCATCGACAACTGGCATGAGTGTGTGAACATGAATGTAATGTTAGTGAGAAATACGTACTCCCCCAAGCTTAGGCTTCTAGCCTAAGTTGGTCTATGGCCACAGCTGTCTTGGTGGAAATCCAAAGCCTATTGGATTGTTTATCGGCTACGTGCAACGATATGCCCCCAAGTTATATTGTTTATCACCTAATACCGCACTCTTGAGGACACTAAGATCTGGGACACACATGTGACAAGCCTCATCTTTACCGTTAATGCATCTACCAATGAAGAGAGCAAAATAATGTATGGAAGGGAAATGAATGCTCCCTATGGTAGCTTATGTGATTTCTCTAGATTCCCCCACAGTAATACTAGCAAGAAAGTCTTTATATTCAGATTTGCGAGGTTCACTAACATTGCCCCACTACGGGAGTTTACAAGCAATATTAAAATCTTCTAGGTCCATGGTATATGATTTATCATAAAGATCAAATAAAACAGTGTGAGAATTGCGTGAGGATATAAATTTAAACCTTCTCACAAAGGAATCAGTTAAGAGATAATATTGCGGGCACTTATCTGACACGAAGCCCTCAAGTTCAGCATTACGCACATATGCGTCAAATTCCTCCTTAATTCCTGCTTGGACCATAAAATCTTCTGACGGCCATTCACAAGGCCGCACCTGAGCTTCTCTTGGTAGTTCATAGTCCGGCTCACGTATCGAGGGCCTGGGTCCTTGCTTCCTCGAGGAACCACCTTGGTACATTTTCCTAAACATATTTATTCCTCTAAAAAATTTATGAAATTTTTAGTAACTCAAAATAAAAGTGAACCAAACTCAACAAGATTGATAGCAACTACTCCTACAAGTGCCTAGAGGCCATATCATGCATTAAAACTACTTTGGACCATATAAAATTGAGATGCAGGCTCAAGAACAGGGTCACCTAAGCAGCAAAAATTTCCAATAAATAAAGCACCAGAACAAAAACTAATTGGACCATTGGAGGAGTCACATACCGAAGAACAATCCCCCAAAGCAGTTTTGTGAATGGAGCTTTGAGCAAGGAGATCGAAAATGGTAGCAAGATGAGCTAGAACACGGGTTTGAGCTATGGGAGGACTTTTCTGGGGGGAAGACGAAGTGAGTGGGTGCTGGAATAAGTGGAGGGGGCCCACGTGGGTTCCATGAGGCAGGGGGCGCGCCCTGAACCCTCGTGGACAGGTGGTGTGGCCCCCCAATGTGTTCTCAGTGCCAATAATTCTTAAATATTCTACAAAAAATCATATATAATTTTCAGGACATTTGGAGAACATTTATTTTCAGGGTATTTTTATTGCAAGGATAATTCAGAAAACAGACATAAAATACTATTTTTGCTTTATTTAATCTAAATAACAGAAAGTAAAAGGAGGGTACAAAGAGTTGTGCTTTCTAACTTCATCCATCTCATGCTCATCAAAAGGAATCCATTAACAAGGTCGATCAAGTCTTGTTAACAAACTCTTTCCGAATCGCATGAAACAGGAGAATTTTCGAATACCACTAAGTTACCTCAATGGGGATATGAATGTCCCCAACAATAAGAATATCATATTTCTTCTTGACAGTAGGAAGAGGAAATTCAAAACCTCCAATAGAATTGATACTGTGGACTTGAGGTTGTTTCATCAGAAAGTGTACCATATGCTCATTACCATTAACATGAAAAGTGACATTGCCTTTGTTGCAATCAATAACAGCCCCTCCAGTATTCAAAAGGACCTACCAAGAATAATAGACGTACTATCGTCCTCGGGAATATCAAGAATGACAAAGTCCGTTAAAATAGTAACGTTAGCAACCACAATAGGCGCATCCTCACAAACACCGACAGGTATAGAAGTTGATTTATCAGCTATTTGCAAAGATATTTCAGTAGGTGTCAACTTATTCAAATCAAGTCTACGATACAAAGAGAGAGGCATAACACTAACACCGGCTCCAAGATCACATAAAGCAGTTTCAACATAGTTTCTTTTAATGGAGCATGGTATAGTTGGTACTCCTGGATCTCCTAGTTTCTTTGGTATTCCACCCTTAAAAGTATAATTAGCAAGCATGGTGAAAATTTCAGCTTTCGGTATCTTTCTTTTATTTGTAACAATATCTTTCATATACTTAGCACAAGGATTCATTTTAAGAATATCATTCAAACGCATACGCAAAAAGATAGGTCTAATCATTTCAGCAAACTTCTCAAAATCCTCATCATCCTATTTCTTGGTTGGTTTAGGAGGAAAAGGCATGGGTTTCTGAACCCATGGTTCCCTTTCTTTACCGTGCTTCCTAGCATCGAAGTCACTCTTATCATAACGTTGATTCTTTGATTCTGGGTTATCAAGATCAACAGTAGGTTCAACCTCTACATCATTGTTATTGCTAGGTTGAGCATCAACATGAACATCATCATTAACATTATCACTAGGTTCATGTTCATTACCAGATTGTGTTTCAGCATCAGAAATAGAAATATCATTGGGATTCTCAGGTGTGTCAACAACAGGTTCACTAGAAGCATGCAAAGTCCTATCATTTTTCTTTTTCTTCTTCTTAGAAGAACTAGGTGCATCAACATTAGTTCTCTGAGAATCTTGCTCAACTCTCTTAGGGTTGACCTCAGGATACAATGGTTCCCAAGTCATTTTACCCCCTCTAGTCGCAACTCTAACATCATTTTCATTTTTCTTATTATTTAATTCATTGAGCAAATCATTATGAGCTTTAAGCACTTGTTCTACTTGAGTGGTAACCATAGAAGCATGTTTACTAATAAGATTAAGTTCACCTTTAACTCTAGACATATAATCACTCAATTGTTCAATCATATAAGCATTACGTTTGAATTGTCTACCAACATAAGCATTGAAGTTTTCTTGTTTAATGATAAAATTATCTAAATCATATAAGCATTGTCTAGCAGACTTATAACAAGGAATATCACCTTCATCAAATGTATAGATAGAATTTACCATTACTACCTATGTCGGGTTATCAAGACCATGTATTTCTTCAATATGTGGTAAATTCTTAACATCTTCAGCTTTAATACCCTTTTCTTTTATAGATTTCTTTGCCTCTTGCATATCTTCAGGGCTGAGAAATAGAATACCCCTTTTCTTCGGAGTTGTCTTAGGAGTTGGTTCAGGAAGTGTCCAATCATTATCATTACTCAACATATTATTAAATAGCAATTCAGCTTGATCAACAGTTCTTTCCCTGAAAACACAACCAGCACAACTATCCAGGTGGTCTCTGGAAGCATCGGTTAGTCCATTATAAAAGATATCAAGTATTTCATTTTTCTTGAGAGGATGATCAGGCAAAGCATTAAGTTATCGGAGAAGCCTCCCCCAAGCTTGTGTGAGACTCTCTTCTTCAATTTGCACAAAATTATATATTTCCCTTAAGGCAACATGTTTCTTATGAGCGGGGAAATATTAGCAGAGAAGTAATAAATCGTATCCTGGGGACTACGCACACAACCAGGATGAAGAGAAGTAAACCATATTTTAGCATCACCCTTTAATGAGAACGGAAATAACTTAAGGATATAGTAGTAACAAATTTTTTCCTCATTAGTGAATAGGGTGGCTATATCATTCAATTTAGTAAGATGTGCCACAATAGTTTCAGATTCATAGCCATAAAAAGGATCAGATTCAACCAAAGTAATTATCTCAGGATCGATAGAGAAATCATAATCCTTATCAGAAATACAGATACGTGAAGTAGCAAAAGCAGGGTCATATTTCACTCTAGGATTCAAAGATTTTTCTTTCAGCTTAGCTAATTGTTTCTTAAGATCATATCTATCTTTGCAAGCTAAAAGATCTCTAACAGTTTCTTCATCCATAACATAACCCTCAGGCACATCAGGCAATTCATATCTATGGGGAGAATCTTCACATCACTTTCATCAATATTATCAGTTTCAATAATTTCATTCTCTCTAACCCTAGCAAGTTGTTCATCAAGAAATTCACCTAATGGCACAGTATTATCAAGCATAGAAGTAGTTTGATCATAAGCATCATGCATAGCAGAAGTGGCATCATCAATAACATGCGACATATCAGAATGAATAGCAGGAGTAGGTGTCGCAAGTTTACTCAAAACTGAAGGTGAATCAAGCGCAGAGCTAGATGGCAGCTCCTTACCTCCCCTCATAGTTGAGGGAAAAATCTTGGTTCTTTCATCTTTCAAGTTCCTCATAGTGATCAACAGATATAAATCCCAAGTGACTCACTCCTCGGCAACGGCGCCAGAAAATAGTCTTGATAACCCACAAGTATAGGGCATGGCAATAGTTTTCGAGGGTAGAGTATTCAAACCAAATTTATTGATTCGACACAAGGGGAGCCAAAGAATATTCTCAAGTATTAACAGTTGAGTTGTCAATTCAACCGCACCTGAAATACTTAATACCTGCTGCAAAGTATTTAGTAGCAAAGTAATACGGAAATAACGGTAATGGTGGCAAAAGTAACAGTATTGGTTTTGTAGTGATTGTAACAGTGGCAACGGTAAAGTAACTAAGCAAAGATCAATATGCGAAAAGCTCGTAGGCAATGGATCAGTGATGGATAATTATGTCGGATGCGATTCCTCATGCAATAGTTATAACATAGGGTGACACAGAACTATCTCCAGTTCACCAATGTAATGTAGGCAAGTATTCCGAATATAGTCATACGTGCTTATGGAAAAGAACTTGCATGACATCTTTTGTCGTACCCTCCCATGGAAGCGGGGTCCTATCTGAAACTAAGGGATATTAAGGCCTCCTTTTAATAGAGTATCGGAACAAAGCATTAACACTTAGTGAATACATGAACTCCTCAAACTACGGTCATCACCGGGAGTGGTCCCAATTATTGTCACTTCGGGGTTACCGGATCATAACACATAATATGTGACTATTGACTTGCAAGATAGGATCAAGAACTCACATATATTCATGGAAACATAATAGGTTCAGATCTGAAATCATGGCACTCGGGCTCTAGTGAGAAGCATTAAGCATAGCAATGTCATAACAATATCAATCTTAGAACATAATGGATACTAGGGATCAAACCCTAACAAAACTAACTCGATTACATGATAAATCTCATCCAACCCATCACCGTCCAGCAAGCCTACGATGGAATTACTCATGCATGGCGGTGAGCATCATGGAATTGGTGATGGAGGAAGGCTGATGATGACGATGGCGACGGATTCCCCTCTCCGGAGCCCCGAACGGACTCCAGATCAGCCCTCCCGAGAGATATTAGGGCTTGGTAGCGGGTCTGTATTGTAAAACGCGATGAATCCTTCTCTCTGATTTTTTTCTCCCCGAACGTGAATATATAGAGTTGGAGTTGAGGTCGGTGGAGCACCAGGGAGCCCACGAGGCAGGGGGCGCGCCCAAGGGGTAGGCGCGCCCTCCACCCTTGTGGACAGGGTGTGGGCCCCCTGGCCTTGATTCTTTTGCCAGTATTTTTTATAAATTCCAAAAATATTCTCCATGAAGTTTCAGGTTATTCTGAGAACATTAATTTCTGCACAAAAATAACACCATGGCAATTCTGCTGAAAACAACGTCAGTCCGGGTTAGTTCCACTCAAATCATGCAAGTTAGAGTCCAAAACAAGGGCAAAAGTGTTTGGAAAAGTAGATACTATGGAGACGTATCAACACACTTTCGGGGAAGCCACAAGAAAGTGAGTGGGAGCTCTGTAGCATTTCTCATATTATATGTGGATGACATATTATTGATTGGAAATGATATAGAATTTCTAGAAAGCATAAAAGGATACTTGAGTAAGAATTCTTCAATGAAAGACCTTGGTGAAGCTACTGATATATTGGGCATCAAGATCTATAGGGATAGATTGAGACGCTTAATAGGACTTTCACAAAGCACATACCTTGACAAGATTTTGAAGAAGTTGAAAATGGATCAATCAAAGAAAGGGTTCTTGCCTGTGTTGCAAGGTGTGAAGTTGAGTAAGACTCAAAGCCCGACCATGGCAGAAGATATAGAGAGAATGAAACTCATTCCCTGTGCCTCAGTCATAGGTTCTATAAAGTATGCCATGCTATCTACCAGACCTGTTGTGTGCCTTGCTATGAGTTTGGCAAGGGGGTACAATAGTGATCCAGGAGTGGATCACTGGACAGTGATCAAAATTATCCTTAGTTACCTAAGACGACTAAGGAGATATTCCTAGATTATGGAGGTAATAAAGAGTTCATCGTAAAGGTTTACGTCGATGCAAGCTTTAACACCAATCCAGATGGCTCTAAGTCTCAATCTGGATACATATTGAAAGTGGGAGCAATTAGCTAGAGTAGATCCATGCAGAGCATTGTAGACATAGAAATTTGCAAAATACATACAGATCTGAATAAAAGGCATATCATTAGAAATCAATAGGAGCACTTCTACTAGCAACCAATTTCATAAGAGCATCAACTTTTTCACGCAAAGAAGAAATTTCTTCAATTGAATTAATGTTTCTACTAGTAGGAGCTCTTCGGTATGCTATTGTGAATAATTTGCCATTATATTGTCAAGAAATTTGGTGGCTTCACCCAAAGTAATTTACATAAAAGTACCACCCACGGCGGAATCTAAAAGATTATGAGAAACAAAATTCAATCCCGCATAAAAAAATTGTATGATCATCCAAAGATTTAACCCATGAGTTGGGCAATTCCTTAGCATCATTTTCATCCTTTCCCAAGATTGTGCATCATGCTCATGTTCAAGTTGCTTGAAATTCATGATCTGGGTTCTAAGGGAAATAATTTTTGCGGGCGGAAAATACTTAGTGATAAAAGCATCTTTGCACTTATTCCAAGAATCGATACTATTGCGGGGCAAAGAAGAAAACCAAATTTTTGCAGAATCACACAAAGAAAATGGAAATAATTTCATCTTCACCACATCATTGTCCACATCTTTTTTTCTTTTGCATATTGCATAATTCCACAAAGGTATTAAGATAGGGCGCGGCATCCTCATTAGGAGTACCGGAAAATTGATCTTTCATAACAAGATTCAGCAAAGCAGTATTAATATCACAAGACTCCGCACTAGTGGCGGGAGGAGCAATCGGAGTGCAAATAAAATCATTGTTGTTGGTATTTGATAAATCACACAACTTGGTGTTCTCTTGAGTCATGATGACTACACAACAAGATTGCACTCAAAAACAGATCCGGCAAGAAAATGGCGAACGAAAAAGAGGGCGAATAAAACGGCAATGGGGGGAGAAAAACGAGAGGCAAATGGAAAATAATGTAAATTGCGAGGAGATGAGATTTGTGATTAGGAACCTGGTATATGTTGCAGATCCTCCCCGGCAACGGCGCCAGAAATTCCTTTTGATGCGACTTGAAGCTACGTCGGTACTTCCCTAAAGAGGAAGGGATCATGCAGCACAACAACGGTAAGTATTTCCCTCAGATATGAAACTAAGGTTATCGAACCAGTAGGAGAACCAAGCAACAAAACATAAACGGCCCCTGCACACAAATAACAAATACTCGCAACCCAACGTGTAAAAGGGATTGTCAATCCCTTTCAGCTAGCGGCGCCTCAAGATAGGCAAAAGGACGTGAAATAAATTGTAGTATATTGATAGATCGAAAGCCAAATAAAATAAATAAGAATAAATTGCAACAAGTTATTTTTGTATTTTTGATTTAATAGATCTGAAAATAAAAGCAAAGGAAAAGTATATCGCAAAGGCAAATAATATGAGAAAGAGACCCAGGGGCCGTAGGTTTCACTAGTGGCTTCTCTCAAGAAAAAATTAGCAAATGGTGGGTAAACAAATTACTGTTGGGCAATTGATAGAACTTCAAATAATCATGACGATATCAAGGAAATGATCATTATATAGGCATCACGTCCAAGATTTGTAGATCGACTCCTGCCTGCATCTACTACTATTACTCCACACATCGACCGCTATCCAGCATGCATCTAGTGTATTAAGTTCATGGGGAAATGGAGTAATGCAATAAGAACGATGGCATGATGTAGAAAAGATCTATCTATGTAGAGATAGACCCCTCGTTTTATCCTTAATAGCAATGATACATACGTGTCGGTTCCCCTTCTGTCACAGGGATCAAGCACCGAAAGATCGTACCCACTACAAAGCACCTCTTCCCATTGCAAGATAAATAGATCAAGTTGGCCAAACAAAACCCAAATGTCGAAGAAGAAATACGAGGCTATGAGCAATCATGCATATAAGAGATCAAAGAAACTCAAATAAATTTCATGGATATAAAAAGATCTGATCATAAACTCAAAGTTCATCTGATCCCAACAAACACACCGCAAAAAGAGTTACATCATATGGATCTCCAAGAGACCATTGTATTGAGAATGAAATGAGAGATAGGAAGCCATCTAGCTACTAACTACGAACCCGAAGGTCTACAAATAACTACTCACGCATCATCAGAGAGGCACCAATGGAAGTGGTGAACCCCTCTGTGATGGCGTCTAGATTGGATCCGGTGGTTCTAGACTCTGTGGCAGTTGGAATTGATTTTCGTCGACTCCCCTAGGGTTTCTAGAATATTGGGGTATTTATAGAGCAAAGAGGCGGTCTGGGGGGGCCCCGAGGTGGGCACAACCCACCAGGGCGCGCCTGGGCCTCATGGCGCGCCATGGTGGGTTGTGCTCCCCTCGGAGCCCCCCAGGCGCCGCCTTGGCCCATTAGGTGTCTTCTGGTCCATAAAAAATATCTGTAAAGTTTGGTGGCATTTGGACTCCGTTTGGTATTGATTTCCTACGATGTAAAAAACATGCAGAAAACAGCACTTGGCACTATGTCAATAGGTTAGTACCAAACAATGATATAAAATGACTACAAAATGATTATAAAACATCCAAGATTGATAATATAGCAGCATCGAACAATAAAAAAATTATAGACGCGTTGGAGACGTATCATCCACCTCAATACCTCGTTCAGAAATTTTATGCCCCAAGACAATACCTTCATTAACCATAAAGTGACACTTCTCCCAATTCAAGACAAGATTAGTTTGTTACATCTCTACAAAACTCGATTAAGGTTGCTTAATAAATCATCAAAAGAAGTTCCGTAAACGGAAAAATCATCCATGAAAACTTCAACAATCTTTTCACAAAAATCAGAGAATATAGCGGTCATACATCTTTGAAAGGTATCAGGTGCATTGCATAAACCAAAAGGCATACGTCTATAAGCATAAGTTCCAAAAGGACAAGTAAAGGTGGTTTTCTCTTGATCAGGTTGTGAAACAGGTATTTGAGAAAAACCAGAATATCCATCAAGAAAAAAAGTGTGTCTGCTTAGACAATCTTTCTAGCATTTGATCAATAAATGGCAGAGGGTAATGATACTTTCTAGTAGCTTTATTCAATTTTCTAAAATCTATTACCATTCTATAGCCAGTAACAATCCTTTGTGGAATGAGTTCATTTTTATCATTAGGAACAACAGTAATACCTCCCTTCTTAGGGACACAATGAACAGGACTTACCCATCTACTATCAGCTATGAGATAGATTATTCATGCTTCCAGAAGCTTTAGTATTTCAGTTCTTACCACTTCCTTCATCTTAGGATTCAAACATCGTTGGTGATCGACAACGAGTTTAGCATGACGCTCCATATTAATCTTATGCTGACATAGAGTGGGACTAATTCCCTTAAGATCATCAAGAGTATATCCAATAGCAACACGGTGCTTATTTAGAATTTTTAATGATATTTCTTCTTCATGTTCTGAAAGGTTAGCACTAATAATAGCAGGATATATCTTTTTCTCATCAAGATAAGCATACTTCAAAGTGTCTAGCAATTGTTTTAATTCAAACACGGGATCACCTTTAGGTGGAGGAGGACCTCTTAGAGTTTCAATACACAAAGTGTGTTTAAGGAGAGGTTGTTGTTCAGAAAATATTTTATCTATTTCATTTCTTTCATGCATGTGAAAATCATTTTCATGGTCTAGCAAATATTGTTCTAGTGGATCAGTAGGAGGCCTAGCAATAGAAGCAAGACCAATTATTTCATCCTTACTAGGTAATTCTTTATTGCGAGGTTGTCTACGAAACTTAGAGAAATTAAACTCATGAGACTCATCACCAAATCTAACAGTGACACTTTCCTTCTCACAATATATTTTAGCATTAACAGTGTAGAAGAAAGGTCTGTCAAAAATAATGGGACAAAAGTCATCTTGTGGGGAACCAAGAACTAGAAAATCAGTAGGGTATTTTATTTTCCCACACAAGACTTCAACATCTCTAACAATCCCAAGTGGTGTGATGGTGTCTCTATTAGCAAGTTTAATAGTGAGATTTATATCTTCTATCTCAGCGGGTGATATGTCATTCATATTTTCGTGGTATAAGGTAAAAGGAATAGCACTCACACTAGCACCCACATCACACAAACCATGATAACAATGATCTCATATTTTAACTAAGACAACAGGCATGCCAACAACAGGTCTATGTTTATATTTTTCATCGGGTTTGGCAATTCTAGCAGCTTCATCACAGAAATAAATAACATGCCCATCAATATTTTCTACCAGGAGATCTTTAACCAAAGAAACACTAGGTTCTACTTTGATTTGCTCAAAGGATTTAGGTGCTTTAATATTACTTTTGCGAACCACAGTTGATACCTTAGCTTGTTCCTTCATCCTAACACGGAAAGGTGGGTTTTCAATATAAACAGTAGGCATAACTAGGTCAACATTGTAAATAATAGTTTCATATTTAGCTTTAACTGGTTCTTCAATTTCTTCTTTAATAGCGGGACGATATTTAAACCACTTCTCCTTGGGGAGATCAACATGAGCAGCAAATGATTCACAAAATGAGGCTACTATCTTAGAGTCAAGTCCATATTTAGTGCTAAACTTGTGAAAAGCATCGGTATTCATAAAAGATTTAACACAATCATACTTAAGCTTGATGACCCACAAGTTTAGGGGATCTATCGTGGTCCTTTCGATAAGTAAGAGTGTCGAACCCAACGAGGAGCAGAAGGAAATGACAAGCGGTTTTCAGCAAGGTATTCTCTGCAAGCACTGAAATTATCGGTAATAGATAATTGTGTGATAAGATAATTAATAACGAGTAGCAAGTAACAAAAGTAAACAAAAGTAAATAAAATGCAGCAAGGTGGCCCAATCCTTTTTGTAGCAAAGGACAAGCCTGGACAAACTCTTATATAGAAAAGCGCTCCCGAGGACACATGGGAATATCGTCAAGCTAGTTTTCATCACGTTCATATGATTCGCGTTCGGTACTTTGATAATTTGGTATGTGGGTGGACCGGTGCTTGGGTACTGTCCTTACTTGGACAAGCATCCCACTTATGATTAACCTCTATTGCAAGCATCCCGCAACTACAACAAAAGTATTAAGGTAAACCTAACCATAGCATGAAACATATGGATCCAAATCAGCCCCTGACGAAGCAACGCATAAACTAGGGTTTAAGCTTCTGTCACTCTAGCAACCCATCATCTACTTATTACTTCCCAATGCCTTCCTCTAGGCCCAAATCTGGTGAAGTGTCATGTAGTCGACGTTCACATAACACCACTAGAGGAGAGACAACATACATCTCATCAAAATATCGAACGAATACCAAATTCACATGACTACTATAGCAAGACTTCTCCCATGTCCTCAGGAACAAAGTAACTACTCACAAAGCATAAACATGTTCATAATCAGAGGGGTATTAATATGCATAATAGGATCTGAACATATGATCTTCCACCAATTAAACCAACTAGCATCAACTACAAGGAGTAATTAACACTACTAGCAACCTACTAGCACCAATCCCGGACTTGGAGACAAGAATTGGATACAAGAGATGAACTAGGTTTTTGAGATGAGATGGTGCTGATGAAGATGTTGATGGAGATTGCCCTCTCCGATGAGAGGAGCGTTGGTGATGACGATGGCGATGATTTCCCCCTCCGGGAGGGAAGTTTCCCCGGCAGAACAGCTCCGCCGAGCCCTAGATTGGTTCCGCCAAGGTTCCGCCTCGTGGCGGCGGAGTTTCGTCCGAGAAGATGGCTTATTTTTTTTTCCATCGAAAGACTTCATATAGCAGAAGATGGCACCGGAGGGCCACCAGGGGGCCCACGAGGTAGGGGGCGCCCAGGGTAGGGCGCGCCCCCCACCCTCGTGGGGGTGGCCCCCCTGGTGAACTTCTTCGCTCATTTATATATTCTGAAAACATCTTCCGTGAAGTTTCAGGACTTTTGGAGCTGTGCAGAATAGGTCTCTAATATTTGCTCCTTTTCCAGCCCAGAATCCCAGCTGCCGGCATTCTCCCTCTTTATGTAAACCTTGTAAAATAAGAGAGAATAGGCATAAGTATTGTGACATAATGTGTAATAACAGCCCATAATGCAATAAATATCGATATAAAAGCATGATGCAAAATGGACGTATCAACTCCCCCAAGCTTAGACCTCGCTTGTCCTCAAGCGAAAGCCGAAATCGAAAAATATGTCCACATGTTTAGAGATAGAGGTGTCGATAAAAATAAAATACGGACATGAGGGCATCATGATCATTCTTAGAACAGCAACTTATATAATTCTTGTCATATAATCTCTTATGCTAGAGTAATAATTCAATCACAATTTCAAGTATGAATCGTAAACTTCATTGAAAACTAACAAACTAATCTCAGTCATTGAAGCAATTGCAATTTATCATAACATAGGAAAGAGTCAATGTATAAGAGCTTTTCAGCAAGTCCACATACTCAACTATCATATAGTCTTTCACAATTGCTGACACTCACGCAATACTTATGGGTATGGAGTTTTAATCGGACACAGAGAAAGATAGGGGCTTATAGTTTTGCCTCCCAACGTTTTACCTCAAGGGTAATGTCAACAATAATAGTTCATGAAAACTCACATCCAATTAGCCATATATACCAGGATCTTTCCAACATACTGTGCTTGCCAAAGGATAAAATGTAAAAAGGAAGGGTGAAGATCACCATGACTCTTATGCAAGGTAGGAGATAAAAGTAAAAGATAGGCCCTTCGCAGAGGGAAGCAGAGGTTGTCATGCGCTTTTATGGTTGGATGCACAAAATCTTAATGCGAAAGAACGTCACTTTATATTGCCACTTGTGATATGGACCTTTATTATGCAGTCTGTCGCTTTTATTTCTTCCATATCACACGATCGTATAAAGCTTATTTTCTCCCACACTAATAAGTCATACATATTTAGAGAGCAATTTTTATTGCTTGCACCGATGACAACTTACTTGGAGGATCTTACTCAATCCATAGGTAGGTATGGTGGACTCTCATGCAAAACTGGTTTAAGGGTATTTGGAAGCACAAGTAGTATCTCTACTTGGTGCAATGGAATTTGGCTAGCATGGGGGAAAGGCAAGATCAACATGTTGGAGGATCCAAGACAATATAATTTCGCAGATGTAAGAAAACATAACCCATTACTTGTCTTCCTTGTCCAACTGTCAACTCTTTAGCATGTCATATTTTAATGAGTGCTCACAATCATAAAAGATGTCCAAGATAGTATATTTATATGTGAAGACCTCTCTTTCTTTATTACTTCCTATTAATTGCAACGATGACCAAAACTATGTTGTCAACTCTCAACAACTTTTATTCATCATACTCTTTATATGTGACTATCCATAAGATCCATATGATCTCTTTATTTCTTTTTATTCTTTCTCTTTTATTTTATTCCCTCAAGATCATAGCAAGATAATCAAGCCCTTGACTCAACACTAATCTTAATTATATATAGCTCACGGACTCGATTACATAGAAGGATCATAAAGCAAAACTCAAAACTAGATCATACTAAAACTTTATTCTACTAGATCAAATATTATCAAAAGGATCGAACTAAGAAAAACGGTAAAGATAAAAGTGATGGTGATACGATACCGGGGCACTCCCCCAAGCTTGGCAGTTGCCAAGGGGAGTGCCCATACCCATGTAAGGTTGGCGGTTGCCAAGGGGAGTGCCCATACCCATGTGTTTATGTCTCCTTCTTCGGGGGTGGTGATGTGATATTCTTGGCGATGATGCCCTTCAGGATACGGTTCTATTCCTCCATCTTATTGACTTGCTGCTTGAGGTCCATTATTTCCTTATGGAGCTTGCCCGTGATGGCTAAAGCTCCTTTCACCCAAGGATGTTGCATAGCTGCAGGAGAACAAATAACACTCCTTTTCATATTTTCATAGGAAAGAAATCTAACGTTGGAAGGGATGACCGAGTTTGGAATAGCTGAGCTCTGTAGTTCCCCCATCATGAATCCGGCACGGAAATGAGAGGTAGCTTCTTGATCCTCCTCCATGGCATCTATCCTTTTCAAGTAGGCCTCCCTCTCTTCCTCATTTGATGGACCAAAGTGGTCAGCATCGCTGTTTGCTCTTGGCCCCGGTATCGGATGAGACACCCGACTCTCCCCGACTGACTCTTGAGAAGACATCTTGCTCTAAATCTGCAGCAGAAACAACTCGGAACAAAAACAAAGGATGTTTGCATGGTACGGTGGTCAAAACCTTCGGGAGATTATATAATGAATTTTTACCGACCAAAATAAGTATCGTGCAAGAAAACGGAGTTCAGAGAGCACACGAGGTGCCCATGAGGCAGGGGGCGTGCCCAGGGGGTAGGGCGCGCCCTCCACCCTCGTGGACGCCTTGTGTCCTTCCCGGACTACTTCTTATTTTCCTATTTTCTTAAATATTCCAAAACGGAGAAAAAAATGCTATTAGAACTGTTTTGGAGTCGGTTTACATACCGTACCTCATACCTCTTCCTTTTCGGCGTCAAGAACGTGCTGGAAAGTGTCCCTTTTGTATTCCTCCGGGGTTACGGTTTCAATAACATTAGTTTCAACATTTATGGGATTACCTGAGATATAATGTTTGATTCTTTGGCCGTTCACCACCCTCGGATTTGTGCCTTCGAAGTTGTTGATTTGTATGGCACCGGAACGATAGACATCCTCGATGATGTAAGGACCTTCCCATTTAGAAAGGAGTTTGCCTGCAAAAAATCTTAAATGAGAGTTGTATAACAATACATAATCGCCTACATTAAACTCATGTTTTTGTATCCTCTTGTCATGCCATCTTTTAACCTTTTCTTTAAACAATTTGGCATTCTCGTAAGCCTGGGTTCTCCATTCATCAAGTGAGCTAATGTCAAAAAGCCTCTTCTCACCAGCAAGTTTGAAATCATAATTGAGCTCTTTAATGGCCCAATATGCCTTATGTTCTAGTTCAAGAGGTAAGTGACATGTTTTTCCATAAACCATTTTATATGGAGAAATACCCATAGGATTTTTGTATGCAGTTCTATAAGCCCATAACGCATCATCAAGTTTCTTGGACCAATTCTTTCTAGATCTATTAACAGTCTTTTGCAAAATTAATTTAAGCTCTCTATTACTCAGTTCTACTTGACCACTGGATTGTGGATGATATGGAGATGCAATTCTATGATTAACATCATATTTAGCAAGCATTTTACGAAAGGCACCATGAATAAAATGTGAACCACCATCAGTCATTAAGTATCTAGGGACTCCAAACCTCAGAAAAATAACTTCTTTAAGCATCTTAATAGAGGTGTTATGGTCAACACTACTAGTTGGAATAGCTTCAACCCACTTAGTAACGTAATCAACAACAACTAAAATATGTGTATACCCATTAGAGGAAGGAAACGGTCCCATATAATCAAAGCCCCAAACATCAAATGCTTCAATGACAAGTGAATAGTTCATAGGAATTTCTTGACATCTACTAATATTAACAATTCTTTGATATTCATCAGAAGGCAAGACAAACTTACGGGCATCCTTGAAGAGAATAGGCCAATAAAAACCGGATTGCAATACCTTGTGTGCAGTTCTATCTCCAGCATGGTGTCCTCCATAAGCCTTATACTGACACCTGCGTAGGATTTGTTCATGTTCATGATCAGGTACACAACGTCTAATAACACCATCTACTCCTTATTTATAAAGGTGTGGG
Organism: Triticum urartu; assembly: GCF_003073215.2. NCBI lineage: Eukaryota > Viridiplantae > Streptophyta > Magnoliopsida > Poales > Poaceae > Triticum > Triticum urartu. The sequence continues at coordinate 44,436,267 of NC_053024.1, forward strand.
TCATCCCAAAAGTAATGTCTTAAGTCATAGAATAACTTTTTCTTTTGCTGGTATGTGAAACTAGGTGGTATAAATTTAGCAACAATATAATTAGCATAATCAGCATACCATGGAGCAGTACGAGAAGCATTTATGACGGCTAATTGTTCATCAGGAAAGCTATCATCAATAGGTAGTGGGTCATCAAGAACATTCTCTAACCTAGAAAAGTTGTCTGCAAGGGGTTCTCAGCTCCCTTTCTATCAATAATATGCAAATCAAATTCTTGAAGCAAGAGAACCCATGTAATAAGTCTAGGTTTAGCATCTTTCTTGTCCATAAGATATTTAATAGTAGCATGATCAGTGTGAATAGTTACTTTAGAATCAACTATATAAGGTCTGAACTTATCACAAGAAAATACAACTGCTAAAAATTCCTTTTCAGTAGTAGCATAATTTCTTTAGGCACTGTCTAGAGTTTTACTAGCATATTGGATAACATTTAATTTCTTATCAACTCTTTGTCCTAGAACAGCCCTTAAGCATAATCACTAGCATCACACATAATTTCAAATGGTAACTTCCAATCAGGAGGCTGAACAATAGGTGCAGAAATCAAAGCTTTCTTAAGTATTTCAAATGCTTCTACACAATCATCATCAAAGACAAAAGGAACATCTTTTTCTAAGAGATTAGTCAGAGGCCTAGAAATTTTAGAGAAGTCCTTAATGAACCTCCTATAAAAACCGGCAAGACCAAGGAAACTTCTTATACCTTTAATGTCCTTAGGACACGACATATTTTCAATAGCATCAACTTTAGCTTTGTCAACTTCAACACCTCTTTCAGAAATTTTATGCCCCAAGATAATACCTTCATTAACCATAAAGTGGCACTTCTCCCAATTCAAGACAAGATTAGTTTCTTCACATCTCTGCAAAAATCGATCAAGGTTGCTTAAGCAATCATCAAAAGAAATTCATATACAGAGAAATCAACCATGAAAACCTCAACAATCTTTTCACAAAAGGCAGAGAATATAGCAGTCATACATCTTTGAAAGGTAGCAGGTGCATTGCATAAACCAAATGGTATACGTCTATAAGCAAAGATACCGAAAGGGCAAGTAAAAGTTGTCTTTTCTTGATCCTCTTTTGACACAGGTATTTGAGAGAAACCAGAATAACCATCTAGAAAGCAAAAATGTTTATGTTTGGATGATCTTTCTAGCATTTGATAAATAAAAGGTAAAGGGTAATGATCCTTTTTAGTAGCTTTGTTTAATTTGTGGAAATCAATTACCATTCTATAACCTGTAACAATTCTTTGTGGGATCAATTCATCTTTATCATTAGGAACAACAGTAATACCTCCCTTCTTAGGGACACAATGGACATGACTTCCCACTGACTATCAGCAACGGGATAAATTATACTTGCCTCTAGAAGCTTTAGTATTTCTTTTCTTACCACTTCTTTCATCTTAGGATTTAACCGTTGTTGGTGATCAATAACTGGTTTCGCATCTTTCTCCAATTTTATTTTGTGCTGGCATAGAGTGGGACTAATGCCCTTAAGATCATCAAGAGTATATCCAATAGCGGCACGGTGCTTCTTCAGAGTTTTCAATAATTTCTTTTCTTCATGCTCTGAAAGGTTAGCACTAATAATAATAGGATATATCCCTTTCTCATCAAGATAAGCATATTTAAGAGTATCAGGTAAAGGTTTAAGCTCAAACACGGGATCACCCTTGGGTGGAGGAGGATCCCCTAGGATTTCAACAGGCAAGTTGTGTTTCAAAATAGGTCCCTGTTTAAAGAATACTTCATCTATTTCCCTTCTTTCATTCATAAATATATCATTTTCATGGTCTAACAAATATTGTTCTAAAGGATAATTAGGAGGCACGGCAATAGAAGCAAGACCAATAATTTCATCTTTACTAGGCAATTCTTTATCATGGGGTTGTCTACGAAATGTAGCAAAGTTAAATTCATGAGACATATCCCCTAAACCAATAGTAACAACATCATTTTTGCAGTCTATCCTAGCATTAACAGTATTTAAGAAGGGTCTACCAAATATAATGGGGAAAAAGTCATCTCTAACAATCAGCAGGATATTTAACTTTCCCACACAAGACTTCAACATCTCTAACAATCCCAACTGGTGAAATAGTGTCTCTATTGGCAAGCTTAATTGTAACATCAATTTCCTCTATCTCAGCAGGTGCAATATCATGCATAATTTCTTTGTATAAGGAATGAGGTATTGCACTTGCACTAGCACCCATATCACATAAGCCATGATAGCAATGATCTCCTATTTTAACAGAAATAACACGCATGCCTACAATAGGTCAATATTTATTTTTAGTATTAGGTCTGGCAATTCTAGCAGATTCATGACAAAAGTAAATAACATGCCCATCAATATTATCGGCCAAGAGATCTTTAACCATAGCAACACTAGGTTCAACTTTAATTTTCTCAGCAGGTGTAGGCATTCTAGTATTACTCTTATGAACCACAGTTGAAGCTTTAGCATGATCCTTTATTCTAACAGGGAAAGGTGGTTTCACAATATAAGTAGTAGGAACAACATGATCATTATAAGTGATAGTATTTTCTTCAACTTTAATAGGTGCAACTACTTTTACTTCAATGGGAGGATTATATTTAAACCACTTCTCCTTAAGGAGATCAACATGAGTAGCAAAGGATTCACAGAAAGAAGCTACTATCTCAGAGTCAAGTCCATATTTAGTGCTAAATTCACGGAAAGCATCGGTATCCATAAAAGATTTAACACAATCAAACCTAGGTACTATACCCGACTCCTTACCTTCGTCGAGATCCCAATCTTCAGAGTTATGTTTAATTCTTTCCAATAAATCCCATTTGAATTCAATAGTCTTCATCATAAAGGAGCCAGTACAAGAAGTATCAAGCATGGAGCGATTATCGAGAGAAAGTTGAGCATAAATTTTTTTGAATAATAATTTCTCTTGAGAGCTCATGATTGGGGCATGAATATAACATTGACTTAAGCCTCCCTCAAGCTTGAGCGATGCTTTCTCCTTCGTGAGGCAAAAAATTATATATATAATTATGATCACGATGAACAAGATACATAGGATAAAACTTCTGATGAAATTCCAATTTTCAATCGGTTGTAGTTCCATGATCTCATATCATCACATATCCTAAACCATGTCAATGACTTTCCCTTAAAAGATAAAGGGAATACCTTCTTGATAACATCCTCGGCATACCTGCAAGCTTAAATAATCCAAAACTACATCCACATAGATTAGGTCCAAATCGGGATGTAATGTTCCATCACCTGTGAAAGGATTAGCTAGCAGTTTCTCTATCATACCCGAAGGAATTTCAAAGTAAACATTTTCAGTAGGTTCAGTAGGTTGAGGAGCAACTCTTTGCTCTACTGGTCGGGGTGAAGATACCCTGAATAAGCCCCTCAAAGGATTATGTTCCATAGTAACAAGTGACAGTGAATTTCAGCACACTATATAAATTTTTCCTTACAAAATTCCACCTACCAAAGGCGCTTCACTCCCCAGCAACGGCGCCAGAAAAGAGCCTTGATGACCCACAACTATAGGGGATCTATCGCAGTCCTTTCGATAAGTAAGAGTGTCGAACCCAACGAGGAGCAGAAGGAAATGATAAGCAGTTTTCAGTAAGGTATTCTCTGAAAGCAATGAAATTATAGGTAAATGATAGTTTTGTGATAAGGTAATTTGTAACGGGTAACAAGTAATGAAAGTAAATAAGTTGCAGCAAGATGGCCCAATCCTTTTTGTAGCAAAGGACAAGCCTGGACAAACTCTTATATAAAGGAAAGCGCTCCGGAGGACACATGAGAATTATCATCAAGCTAGTTTTCATCACGTTCATATGATTCGCGTTCGGTACTTTGATAATTTGATATGTGGATGGACCAGTGCTTGGGTAGTGTCCTTCCTTGTACAAGCATCCGACTTATGATTAACCCCTATTGCAAGCATCCGCAACTACAAAAGAAGTATTAAGGTAAACCTAACCATAGCATGAAACATATGGATCCAAATCAGCCCCTTACGAAGCAACTCATAAACTAGGGTTTAAGCTTCTGTCACTCTAGCAACCCATCATCTACTTATTACTTCCCAATGCCTTCCCCTAGGCCCAAACAATGATCAAGTGTCATGTAGTCGACGTTCACATGACACCACTAGAGGAGAGACAACATACATCTCATCAAAATATCAAACAAATACCAAATTCACATGACTACTTATCGCAACACTTCTCCCATGTCCTCAGGAACAAACGTAAATACTCACAAATCATATTCATGTTCATAATCAGAGGGGTATTAATATGCATAAAGGATCTGAACATATGATCTTCCACCGAATAAACAAACTAGCATCAACTACGAATAATCAACACTACTAGCAACCCACAGGTACCAATCTAAGGCTTTGGGACAAAGATTGGATACAAGAGATGAACTAGGGTTTGAGATGAGATGGTGCTGGTGAAGATATTGATGGAGATTGACCCCCTCCCAATGAGAGGATCGATGATGATGATGATGGTGATGATGATGATTTCCCCCTCCCAGAGGGAAGTTTCCCCGGCAGAACAGCTCCCCCGGAGCCCTAGATTGGTTCCACCAAGGTTCCGCCTCGTGGCGGCGGAGTTTTGTCCCGGGAGCTAGCTTATGATTTTTTCCTGGACGAAAGACTCCATATAGCCAAAGATGGGCATCGAAGGGCTGCCAGAGGGCCCACGAGGCAGGGGGTGCGCCCATGGGGTAGGGCGCGCCCCCATCCTTGTAGACGGTGGGTGGCCCCCCTCTGGTACTTTCTTTACCCAATATTTTTTATATATTCTGAAAATAATTCCCGTGGAGTTTCAGGACTTTTGGAGTTGCGCAGAATAGGTCTCTAATATTTGCTCCTTTTCCAGGCCAGAATTCCAGCTGCCGGCATTCTCCCTCTTTATGTAAACCTTGTAAAATAAGAGAGAATAGGCATAAGTATTATGACATAATGTGTAATAACAGCCCATAATGCAATAAATATCGATATAAAAGCATGATGCAAAATGGGCGTATCAATATGCACAAGAGAAAAAGAGAGAAAGCCTAAGCTGAGAAAGCTGCAAAGATGCCAAGTGCTGAAGAGGCATCTCAAGTATTTCTCAAGAGAAAACAAGATCAACTTGGATATATGATTCAAGACACCTTGAGGATTGAGAAAGAATTGGCCACCCTGACTCAGAACCAAGAGAGCCTGGAAAGGATCATTGAGACCAAGTTCTATGATCTTGATCTAAAAGTGACAGAGATGTAGACAGTAGTTGAGCAGCTCCACGAAGAAGCTGAGGAGAGGAAAGGGAAGGCTACCACAGATGCCTTTCAGAGAGTGCCAAGAGGTCAAAGATCAGCTGCAGTGCCAGTGACTAACACTAGAGCTACTGCATCAGCACCTGCCGCCACAACATTAGTGCCACCTCTAGTTGCCACTCCACCAGCTCCAACAACTTCCAAATATGCATTCGTCCTTGGAGTCTTCTCAACACCGCCTCCCGAAGATCAAGCCTAGAGAGACACATAGCACTATGCATTTTCAAACTTTTTGGTAACTAGTTGACAAAGGGGGAGAACTGTATAGATCATAGGCTTCGAGAGAGAGAGCTTTGCTTCTTTTGCCTTCTTTTTCGTTTGGTTGATACGTCTTTTGTGTGCTTGCTTGATACTTTATGTCTATGTGTGTGAGATACTTATTTGATCATGTGTTTGATCATATCCTACATTAATGCTTCTGCTTGCATGATGTTATCTTTTATATCTCTTGTATGATCATTCACTTTTCCTTGTTGATGAGTGCATATTTTTACTCTCTATCATTTTGAGCGCTCCACCAAGATGTATGTGACATGGAAGAGTACCCCACGATCCTAATCGATTGTGCATTTGCATTCAAAAGAAAATCTTAAATGATGCACAAATTTAGGGGGAGCTCTTACTTATCACATACCTCTCAAAGAGACGATGCATTTAAATCTTATTATCATTTGTCGAAGCTTTGATCTATATGTTGTCATCAATTACCAAAAAGGGGATATTGAAAGTGCAACTATCCCTGGGTGGTTTTGGTAATTCCTAACAACATATAGCTCATTGAACTAATGTTCTTTCAAGATGATCATTTCAGAAAGTTCAATGATTGGCATGGCATGGACTAGGAATGTGGACCCCTCAAAATGCTAAGGATACACATTGTCTCAAGCTAAAGACTCTACCTTTTCATTTTAGTGATCCAAGATCACATTGAGTCCATAGGAAAAGCCAATACTATTAAAAGGGGATGAGGTATTTCTTAATGGCTTGCTTGCTCAAAATGCTTAGTGATATGCTCCAAAAGGCCTCAACCACTTTCTCATATCCACATATGTCCCAAACCAAAAGTCAAACTCGGCCCCACCGGTTTGATCTATCCGGCGCCACCGAGTTCATTTGACATAGCCACTGTCAAAAACCCTAATTAGTTTGGTCTCACCGAGAGGAATCTCGGTCTCATCAACATGGGATTGCAAACTCTCGGTTTCCCTTCATAACGTTTTGGTCTAACCGAGATGAGCGATCGGTCCCACCGAGTTCAGAATGCAAACTCTCCGTTCCCCTTTCGTAACGTTTCGGTCTCACCAAAATGAGTGATTCGGTCCCACCGAGTTTTCCTGACCAACTCTCTATTTGCCTATTACAGAAATCGGTCTCATCGAGTTTATGTGATCGGTCTCACCGAGATTACGTTATGCCCTAACCCTAATGAAATCGGTCCCATCGAGTTGACATGTCGGTCCCACCGAAAAGCCTAACATTCACATTTTGAACTGAATTGGTCTGACCGAGTTTCATGATTCGGTCCCACCAAGTTTGGTAAATTGTGTGTAACGGTTAGATTTTGTGTGGAGGATATATATATATATACCCCTCCACCCACTCTTCATTCATGGAGTGAGCCATCAGAATGTGCCGACACTTCCAACATACATTTTCTGAGAGAGAACCACCTACTCATGTGTTGAGACCAAGATATTCCATTCCTACCACAAGAATCTTGATCTCCAGCTGTCGGTATCAAAATCGGTGGATCTCGGGTAGGGGGTCCCAAACTGTGCGTCTAAGGCCGATGGTAACAGGAGGCGGGGGACACAATGTTTACCCAGGTTCGGGCCCCCTCGATGGAGGTAATACCCTACTTCCTGCTTGATTGATCTTGATGATATGAGTATTACAAGAGTTGATCTACCACGAGATCGTAGAGGCTAAACCCTAGAAGCTAGCCTATGATTATGATTGTTCTTGCCCTAAGGACTAAACCCTCCGGTTTATATAGACACCGGAGGGGGCTAGGGTTACACAGAGTCGGTTATAGAGAAGGAGATCTACATATCTGAATCGCCAAGCTTGCCTTCCACGCAAAGGAGAGTCCCACCCAGACACGGGATGATGCCTTCAATCTTGTATCTTCATAGTCCAACAGTCCGGCCAAAGTATATAGTTCGGCTATCCGAGGACCCCCTAATCCAGGACTCCCTCAGTAGCCCCTGTACCAGGATTCAATGACGATGAGTCCGGCGTGCAGATTGTCTTCGGCATTGCAAGGCGGGTTCCTTCTCCGAATACTCCATAGAAGATTTTGAACACAAGGATCGTGTCCGGCTCTGTAAAACAAATTCCACATATCAACATAGAGAGTACAATATCCCAAAAATCTAATCCGCTGACAACTTTTCCTAACGTGACACAACGCCATGATCCGGTCTTCATTCGAACCGTTCTCCCTAACCAGCTACTGCGCATGTTGTGAGGCGGTTTTATGGGCATGTCTTATCGAAGCAGAGATCGTGTCCCCCTATCTCGGGATTCTCATCAATATGGGTATGGGTAATCCAACCGCGTCTTTAGCACGACGCTTGGGGAATAAGCGAGTTTACCGAGCAAGTGGGGAGGCGCTGGATCCCATCCGCCTTTATAAGGAGATAAGGACTCCCCTTTTTCACCCATGCCTTCTTCTTCTGCTTATCCATTCCCCTCCACTCGAGCCCCAGCGCCCAAGCGTTCGTCCTCTCCGGCCACAAAGGCCTTCCGAAAATGTCTGGATCTGGAGCAGGAGGAAAATGGATGGCCTCTACCATCCGGGAGAAGGATATCAAAAAGCTTCGGGAGGCCGGGTACCTGGCCCAGAAAATCAGTGATCCTTCTCCAATGTATCTATAATTTTTGATTGTTCCATGCTATTATATTATCTATTTTGGATGTTTATGGGCTTTATTAAACACTTTTATATTATTTTTGGGACTAACCTATTAACCCAGAGCCCAGTGCCAGTTTCTGTTTTTTTCCTTGTTTTAGAGTATCGCAGAAAAGGAAAATCAAACTGAGTCCAATTGACCTGAAACTTCACGAAACTTAATTTTTGACCAGAAGAAGCCCACAGAGTATCGGAGTTGGACCAGGAGAGTCCCGGGCTGCTCACGAGGGTGGGGGGCGCCCACCCCCCTGGGCGCACCCCCTGCCTCGTGGACAGCCCGGAGGTCCACCGACGTACTTCTTCCTCCCATATATACCCATATACCCTAAAAACTTCGGGGAACACAGTAGATCGGGAGTTCCGCCACCAAAAGCCTTCGTAGCCACCGAAAACCAATCTAGACCCGTTCCGGCACCCTGCCGGAGGGGGAATCCCTCTCCGGTGGCCATCTTCATCATCCCGGTGCTCTCCATGACGAGGAGGGAGTAGTTCTCCCTCGGGGCTGAGGGTACGTACCAGTAGCTATGTGTTTGATCTCTCTCTCTCTCTCGTGTTCCTAAGGTGGTACGATCTTGATATATCGCGAGCTTTCCTATTATAGTTGGATCTTATGATGTTTCTCCCCCCTCTACTCTCTTGTAATGGATTGAGTTTTCCCTTTGAAGTTATCTTATCGGATTGAGTCTTTAAGTATTTGAGAACACTTGATGTATGTCTTGCGTGGGATACCCGTGGTGACAATGGGGTATTCTATTGATCCACTTGATGTATGTTTTGGTGATCAACTTGCGGGTTCCGCCCATGAACCTATGCATAGGGGTTGGCACACGTTTTCATCTTGACTCTCTGTTAGAATCTTTGGGGCACTCTTTGAAGTTCTTTGTGTTGGTTGAATAGATGAATCTGAGATTGTGTGATGCATATCGTATAATCATACCCACGGATACTTGAGGTGGCATTGGAGTATCTAGGTGACATTAGGGTTTTCGTTGATTTGTGTCTTAAGGTGTTATTCTAGTACGAACTCTATGATAGATTGAACGGAAAGAATAGCTTCACGTTATTTTACTACGGACTCTTGAATAGATCGATCAGAAAGGATAACTTTGAGGTGGTTTCGTACCCTACCATAATCTCTTCATTTGATCTCCGCTGTTAGTGACTTTTGAGTGACTCTTTGTTGCATGTTGAGGGATAGTTATATGATCCAATTATGTTATTATTGTTGGGAGGACTTGCACTAGTGAAAGTATGAACCCTAGGCCTTGTTTCAACGCATTTCAATACCGTTTGTGCTCACTTTTATCATTAGTTACCTTGCTGTTTTTATATTTTCAGATTACAAAAACATATACCTACTATCCATATTGCACTTGTATCACCATCTCTTCGCCGAACTAGTGCACCTATACAATTTACCATTGTATTGGGTGTGTTGGGGAGACAAGAGACTCTTTGTTATTTGGTTGCAGGGTTGCTTGAGAGAGACCATCTTCATCCTATGCCTCCCACGGATTGATAAAACTTAGGTCATCCACTTGTGGGAAATTTGCTACTGTCCTACAAACCTCTGCACTTGGATGCCCAACAACGTCTACAAGAATAAGGTTTTGTAGTAGACATCAAGCTCTTTTATGGCGTCATTGCTGGGGAGGTTAGCGCTTGAAGGTATATCTTTAGATCTTGCAATAGAATCTTTTTGTTTCTTGTTTTATCACTAGTTTAGTTTATAAAAGAAAACTACAAAAAAATGGAATTGAGTTTGCCTCATACGCTTCATCTTTTTAATATCTTTCGTGAGAATGATGGTAAGGAAAATTGTACCGAAGTGTTAGAAGAAGAATGCATTAAAATGTTTGGCACTAAATCTTTGAATGATGAGCATGATTGCAATATTGTTAGTATGAATTCCTTGAATATCCATGATGCTAATGATATGCAAAGCCACAAGCTTGGGGAAGCTATGTTTGATGAAGATGATATTTTTTGTCCCCTAAGCTTTGATGAGCAAATTTACTATGATGAAAGCATGCCTCCTATCTATGATGATTATTGTGATGACACGTATGCTTTAAAGAATAATTATAACCATGAAACTTGTATCTTGATCTTAATTTTCAATCACATGATAATTATTTTGTTGAGTTTGCTCCCACTATTATTCGTGAGAAGAATTTTGCTTATGTGGAGAGTAGTAAAATTTCTATGCTTGTAGATCATGAAAAGAATGCTTTAGGTGCTGGTTATATTGTTGAATTCATTCATGATGCTACTGAAAATTATTATGAGGGAGGAACATATGCTTGTAGGAATTGCAATAATATCAAGTTTCCTCTCTATATGTTGAAAATCTTGAAGTTATGCTTGTTTTGTTTTCCTATGAAAGTTGATTATTGTTCCCACAAGTTGTTTGCTCACAAAATCCCTATGCATAGGAAGTGGGTTAGACTTAAATGTGCTAGTCATATTCTTCATGATGCTCTCTTTATGTTACAATTCTTATCTTTTATGTGAGCATCATTGAAATCATCATGCCTAGCTAGGGGCGTTAAACGATAGCGCTTGTTGGGAGGCAACCCAATTTTATTTTTGTTCCTGTTTAGTAATAAATAATTTATCTATCCTCTGTTATGATTGTGTTTTTTATGTTTTAATTAGTGTTTTTGCCAAGTGAAGCCTTTAGGACCTTCTTGGGTTATTGTTATTTGATCTTGCTGTAAAAAACAGAAAGTATGCGCTCACGAGAATAATTTTCATTTTTTACCAGAGAGCTATAAAATACCAATTCCAACTGCAGTATATTAATAAACAAATTTCCTAGGACTTCCTAATTTCTCAGGATTTTTGGAGTTACATAAGTATTAGAATCCTACAGATTACTACAGACTGTTCTGTTTTGACAGATTCTGTTTTCTATGTGTTGTTTGCTTATTTTGATGAATCTATGAGTAGTATCGGAGGGTATGAACCATAGAGAAGTTGGAATACAGTATATATTACACCATTATGAATTTATAAATAGTTCATTATAGTACCTTGAAGTGGTGTTTTGTTTTCTTTCACTAACGGAGCTTACGAGTTTTCTGTTAAGTTTTGTGTTGTGAAGTTTTCAAGTTTTGGGTAAAGATTCGATGGATGGAATAAGGAGTGGCAATATCCTAAGATTGGGGATTCCCATGGCACCCCCAAGATAATATTCAAGGACAACAAAAATCCTAAGCTTGGGGATGCCCTGAAAGGCATCCCCTCTTTCGTCTTCGTTCATCGGTAACTTTACTTGGAGCTATATTTTTATTCGCCACATGATATGTGTTTTTCTTGGAGCGTCATTTTATTTCCTTTTGCTTTGCTTGTTTCTTGAATAAAATACCAAGATCTGAAATTCTTAAATGTTAGAGAGTCTTCACATAGTTGCATGATTATTCGACTACTCATTGGCCTTCACTTATATCTTTCGGAGTAGTTTGTCGTTTGCTCTAGTGCTTCACTTATATCTTTTTAGAGAACGGTGGTGGTTTTATTTTGAAGAATTAGATGAACTCTCGTGCTTCACTTATATTATTTTGAGAGTATTTAGAACAGCATGGTAGTTTGCTTTGGTTATGAAACTAGTCCTAATATGATGGGAATCCAAGAGGGATATAATAAAAACTTTCATATAAAGTGCATTGAATACTATGAGAAGTTTGATACTTGATGATTATTTTGAGATATGAGGATGGTAATATTAGAGTCATGCTAGTGAGTAGTTGTGAATTTGAGAGATACTTGTGTTAAAGTTTGTGATTCCCGTAGCATGCACGTATGGTGAACCGTTATGTGATGAAGTCAGAGCATGATTTATTTATTTATTGTCTTCTTTATGAGTGGCGGTCGGGGACGAGCGATGGTCTTTTCCTGCCAATCTATCCCCCTAGGAGCATGCGTGTAATACTTTGTTTTGATAACTAATAAAGATTTGCAATAAGTATGTGAGTTCTTTATGACTAATGTTGAGTCCATGGATTATACGCACTCTCACCCTTCCACCATTGCTAGCCTCTCTAGTACCACGCAACTTTCGTCGGTACCTTAAACGCACCATATATCTTCATCAAAACAGCCACCATACCTACCTATTATGGCATTTCCATAGCCATTCTGAGATATATTGCCATGCAACTTACCACCGTTCCATTTATTATGACACGCTCCATCATTATCATATTTCTTTGCATGATCATGTAGTTGACATCGTATTTGTGGCAAAGCCACTGCTCATAATTCTTTCATACATGTCACTCATGAGTCATTGCACATCCCGGTACACCACCGGAGGCACTCATATAGAGTCATATTTTGTTCTAAGTATCAAGTTGTAATTCTTGAGTTGTAAGTAAATAAAAGTGTGATGGTCATCATTATTAGAGCATTGTCCCAGTGAGGAAAGGATGATGGAGACTATGATTCCCCCATAAGTCGGGATGAGACTCCGGACGAAAATAAATAAATAAATAAATAAATAAAAGAGGCCAAAGAAGCCCAAATAAAAAAAGAGGCCATAAAAAAGAGAAAAGGCCCAAATAAAAAAATAAAAAATGAGAGAAAAAGAGAGAAGGGACAATGCTACTATCCTTTTACCACACTTGTGCTTCAAAGTAGCACCATGATCTTCATGATAGAGAGTCTCCTATGTTGTCACTTTCATATACTAGTGGGAATCTTTCATTATAGAACTTGGCTTGTATATTCCAATGATGGGCTTGCTCAAAATACCCTAGGTCTTCGTGAGCAAGCGAGTTGGATGCACCCCCACTTAGTTTCTTTTTGAGCTGTCATGCACTTATAGCTCTAGTGCATCCGTTGCATGAAAATCTCTACTCACTCACATTGATATGTATTGATGGGCATCTCCATCGCCTGTTGATACGCCTAGTTGATGTGAGACTATCTTCTCCTTTTTGTCTTCTCCACAACCACCATTCTATTCCACCTATAGTGCTATGTCCATGGCTCACGCTCATGTATTGCGTGAAGATTGAAAAAGTTTGAGAAGATCAAAAGTATGAAACAATTGCTTGGCTTGTCATCGGGGTTGTGCATGATTTAAATATTTTGTGTGGTGAAGATAGAGCATAGCCAGACTATATGATTTTGTAGGGATAGCTTTCTTTGGCCATGTTATTTTGAGAAGACATAATTGCTTAGTTAGTATGCTTGAAGTATTATTATTTTTATGTCAATATTAAACTTTTGTCTTGAATCTTATGGATCTGAATATTCTTGCCACAATAAAGAGAATTACCTAGATAAATATGTTAGGTAGCATTCCACATCAAAAATTCTGTTTTTATCATTTACCTACTCGACGACGAGCAGGAATTAAGCTTGGGGATGCTGATACGTCTCCAACGTATCTATAATTTTTTATTGTTCCATGCTATTATATTATCTGTTTTGGATGTTTATGGTCTTTATTAAACACTTTTATATTATTTTTGGGACTAATCTATTAACCCAGAGCCCAGTGCCAATTTCTGGTTTTTTTTCTTATTTTAGAGTATCGCAGAAAAGGAATATCAAATGGAGTCCAATTGACCTGAAACTTCACAGAACTTATTTTTGGACCAGAAGAAGCCCACGGAGTATCGGGGTTGGACCAGGAGAGTCCCGGGCTGCCCACGAGGGTGGGGGCGTGCCCCCCTGCCTCGTGGATAGCCCGGAGGTCCACCGACATACTTCTTCCTCCCATATATATCGATATACCCTAAAAACTTTGGGGAGCACAATAGATCGGGAGTTCCGCCGCCAGAAGCTTCCATAGCCACCGAAAACCAATCTAGACCCATTCTGGCACCCTGCCGGAGGGGGAATCCCTCTTCAGTGGCCATTTTCATCATCCCGGTGCTCTCTCTGACGAGGAGGGAGTAGTTCTCCCTCGGGGCTGAGGGTATGTACCAGTAGCTATGTGTTCGATCTCTCTCTCTCTCGTGTTCTTGAGGTGGTACGGTCTTGATGTATCGTGAGCTTTCCTATTATAGTTGGATCTTATGATGTTTCTCCCCCCTCTACTCTCTTGTAATGGATTGAGTTTTCCCTTTGAAGTTATCTTATCGGATTGAGTCTTTAAGGATTTGAGAACACTTGATGTATGTCTTGCGTGGGATACCCGTGGTGACAATGGGGTATTCTATTGATCCACTTGATGTATGTTTTGGTGATCAACTTGCGGGTTCCGCCCATGAACCTATGCATAGGGGTTGGCACACGTTTTCCGTCTTGACTCTTCGATGGGAACTTTGGGCACTCTTTGAAGTTCTTTGTGTTGGTTGAATAGATGATGTTATTCTAGTACGAACTCTATGATAGATTGAACGGAAAGAATTGCTTCGTGTTATTTTACTATGGACTCTTAGATCGATCAGAAAGGATAACTTTGAGGTGGTTTCGTACCCTACCATAATCTCTTCGTTTGTTCTCCGCTATTAGTGACTTTGGAGTGACTCTTTGTTGCATGTTGAGGGATAGTTATGTGATCCAATTATGTTATTATTGTTGAGAGGACTTGCACTAGTGAAAGTATAAACCCTAGGCCTTATTTCCACGCATTGCAATACTGTTTACGCTCACTTTTATCACTTGCTACCTTGTTGTTTTTATTATTTCAGATTACAAATACCTTTATCTACTATCCATATACCAATTGTTTCACCATCTCTTTGCTGAACTAGTGCACCTATACAATTTACCATTGTATTGGGTGTGTTGGGGACACAAGAGACTCTTTGTTATTTTGTTGCAGGGTTGCTTGAGAGAGACCATCTTCATCCTACACCTCCCACAGATTGATAAACCTTAGGTCATCCACTTGAGGGAAATTTGCTACTGTCCTACAAACCTCTGCACTTGGAGGCCCAACAACGTCTACAAGAAGAAGGTTGTGTAGTAGACATCAGTAACTACTCACAAATGATAAACGTGCTCAAGATCAGAGGGATTTTAAATAGGATATTGGATCTGAACATATAATCTTCCACCAAATAAACCGTATAGTAATCAACTATAAGATGTAATCAACACTACTAGTCACCCACAAGTACCAATCTATAGTTCTGGTAACAAGATTGAACATAATAGATGAACTACGGTTTGAGAGGAGATGGTGCTATTGAAGATGTTGATGGAGATTTCCCTCCCCAAGATGGTAGAGTTGTTGATGATGATTATGACGATGATTTCCCCCTCCGGGAGGGAAATTCCCCCGGCGGAATCGCTCCGCCGGAGGGCAAAAGTGCTCCTGCCCAAGTTCTGCCTCGAAACGGCGGTGCTCTGTCCTGAAAGTCATCTCCTTATTTTTTCTAGGTCAAAATGACTTATATACCAAAAGATGGGCACCGGAGGTGGGCTGAGGAGGGCACAACCCACCAGGGCGCGCCTGGGCTCCCTGGCGCTCCCAGGTGGGTTGTGCCCACCTGGTGGGCCCCCTCTGGTAGTTATTTGCTTCACTAATTCTTAAATAATCCATAAAAAATCTCTGTGAAGTTTCATCTTGTTTGGAGTTTGTTGGGGGAAACGACACCTATGGGATCATGATGTATCCCTTTTGCTATGGTTGGCGGGCGCGGGGCTGTGGAAAGAGCGGGATTGTGAGATCAACGCGGGGGGATTATCCAGGTTCGGGCCACAAGTGATGCATAATACCCTACTCCTGCTGGTTCATATTTATCTGGTGTTCTTGGACTAGCTACAAAGCATGCAGGGTCCAAAAATTCTGAATCCTCTCTCAGTACGCCACGGGCCTCCTTTTATAATCAAAGGGGCTGCCACAGTGGCACACAGGAGGTGGAAAGCTATACAGTAGTCGAGTCTATCTCCTGGCACCATAGGACAAACACATTTAATGCGCTGCCGACTTGCCCTTCTTGCTTTATTGGGGACGACAAGGAAGCTCGTCCCAGCTGTCGCCGCCTCGCCTGGCTTCGACGCGCGTCAGAACTGACGAGGCGTGTAGCACCGCGCTGGCTAGCTGCTGAGTTGGTGCGGTGGCAGAGTCTTCACGAAGATCTGCATGCCACCACGTAGGCGCTTGCCGAGTTGGCCTAAAGGCCACACGTCGCCACGTCGGTGCTTGCCTAGCTGGTGGGCTGGCAGCTGCATGGGACGACGGTGGAGTCTTGGTAGATGTGGGCCTGGCTGTGGCCCCGCAGATGTCTTCGGCAAGAGTCTTGCTGGGGCCCCGGCAAGGGTCTTGCCATGGCATTGTGGTCGTCCCCGGCAAGGGTCTTGCCGGGGGTCTTGTGGGTATCCTTGGCAAGGATCTTGCCGAGGATCGTCGTCTTCTAGTTATCATCTAGTATTGTGTGTTTCTGGTCTTCACAAAGATATGGATGCCACCATGGAGGTGCCTCCTGAGCCTCATTTCCAAAGTGGTTGATGGTGTTGGAACTCTTGGGCTCAAGGGTGGCGGCTCTGCTGGTGTTGGGCAAGTTGCCCCGGCAAGGTTCTTGCCGAGGCTGTGGAGGCCGCCCCGGCAAGGGCCTTGCCGGGGAGCTCACCTCGCCCTTATGCTCTTCGTTGTTTCTCGCTTGGAGTTGCTCTGGTCGTCTTGTTGCTTTGCTTCCTCCCTCGGCTCCAACTGCCCACGCACAAGTAAAGGGGTACAAAATAGGACCCCTCCTTTTGTGCACCGACAGAGTTGTGTAGAATAGGTGGCGTGACGTAGCTTTTCCAGGTCTAGATTTCCAGCTGCCAGAATTCTCCATCTTGGTGTGTACCTTGCAAATTATGAGAGAAAAGGCATAAGAATTACTCTAAAAAGCATTATTATGGATAAAAACATTATAAATAATAGTAAGAAAACATGATGCAAAATGGACGTATCAGCCTCCTAACAGGCTTTGAGGTAAATAAAGTAATGTTTTTTTCTTTATAAGCAAGATTCGAGCAATACTTATATGTAGCAGCCCATGAGACTCTGGTAGGTTGCGAAGAAACCTGGCAGAGGATCGAAATTGTAAATACATTGGCCGAAGTATCATCTTGTTTCTATTTTTCATGCTTCGGCGTTGGCGGCTGCTGCCAATGCCGCTGAGTTGGTTGAGATCAATTGGAAGCTGAAGGGTTCCGAGGAAGAGCTCAATCTCGTCAACAAGTGGTTCGACGAAGCACAATGTTAGTCTATTTGAGAAACAGTCCTTTACATAATTTATGTTAAGTAGAATTTTCAGGATGGCCCCCTAAGTAAGAAAATCATCGCAGCTGGTGATACGTCCCATTTTGCATCATGTTTTTCTACTGTTATTTACAATGTGTTTATGCATAATAATGCTTTATGGAGTAATTATAATGTCTTTTCTCTCATAATATGCAAGGTTACACAAAGAGGGAGAATACCGGCAGCTGAAATTCTAGACCTGAAAATGTACGTCAAGACACCTATTCTTCACATCTCCAAATAAGCTGAAAATTTACGGAGAATTATTTTGGAATATATGAAAAATATTGGAGCAAATAACTACCGGAGGGGGGCACCTAGTGACCACAAGACACCAGGGCGAGCCAGGCCCCCCAGGCGCGCCCTGGTAGGTCGTGGCCAGCCCAGCCCACCTCTGGTGCCCATCTTCTGGTATATAAGTCATTTTGACCTATAAAAAAATAAAGAGAGGACTTTCGGGATAGAGTGCCGCCGTCTCGAGGCAGAACTTGAGCAGGAGCACTTTTGCCCTCCGGCGGAGCGATTCCGCAGGGGGAACTTTCGTCCCGGAGGGGGAAATCGAAGCCATCGTCATGACTAACAATCCTCTCATATTTGGGAGGCCAATCTCCATAAACATATTCAACAACACCATCTCCTCTGAAACCCTAGTTCATCTCTTGTGTTCAATCTTTGTACCGGAATCTCAGATTGGTACCTGTGGGTGACTAGTAGTGTTAGTTACATCTTGTAGTTGATTACTATATGGTTTATTTGGTGTAATATTATATGTCCAGATCCATTATGCTATTTAATACCCCTATGATCTTGAGCATTAATATTATTTGTGAGTAGTTACTTTTGTTCTTGAGGTCACGGGAGAAGTCATGTTGCAAGTAATCATGTGAACTTGATATGTGTTAGATATTTTGATGATATGTATGTTGTGATTCCCTTAGTGGTGTCATGTGAATGTGGACTGCATGGCACTTCACCATCCTTGGGCCTAAGGAAATGCATTCTGGAGTAGTTATTAGATGATGGGTTGCTAGAGTGACAGAAGTTTAAACCACAGTTTATGCGCTACTTCGTAAGGGACCGATTTGGATCCAAATGTTAAATGCTATGGTTAGATTTAATCTTAATACTTTTCTCGTAGTTGCGGATGCTTGCGAGGGGGTTAATAATAAGTGTGAGGTTTGTTCAAGTAAGAACATCACCCAAGCACCGGTCCACCCACATATCAAATTATCAAAGTAGCGAACGCGAATCAAACCAACATGATGAAAGTGACTAGATGAAATTCCCGTGTGCCCTCAACAACACTTTGCTTATTATAAGAGATTGTTCCTTTGCCACAGAAGGATTAGGCTACCTTGCTGCACTTTATCTACCATTACCGTTACTTGTCCATTACAAATTATCTTGCTATCAAACTACCTGTTACCGACTATTTCAGTGCTTGCAGAAAATACCTTGCTGAAAACCATTTGTCATTTCCTCCTGCTCCTCATTGGATTCGACACTCTTACTTATCAAAAGGACTACGATTGACCCCCAATACTTGTGGGTCATCAAGACTCTTTTCTGGCGCTGTTGCCGGGGAGTGAAGCGCAATTGGTAAGGAAAAATTTATACTACGTGCTAAAATTTATTGTCAGTTGCTACTATGGAAAACCATCCTTTGAGGGGTTTGTTCGGGGTATCTACACCTCGACCGGAAACACAAAGAGTTGCTCCTCAACCTACCGCACCTACTGAAAATATTGGTTATGAAATTCCTTCGGGTATGATAGAACAACTACTAGCTAATCCTTATGCATGAGATGGAATAGAACATCCTGATATGCATCTAATACATGTGGATGAAATTTGTGGATTATTTAAGCTTGCAGGTTTACCTGGAGTTAAGAAGAAGGTTTTCCCTTTATCTTTGAAGGGAAAAACATTGACATGGTATAGGCTATGCGATGATATTGGATCTTGGAACTGGAATCGACTGAAATTGGAATTTCACCAAAAATATATATCCTATGCATCTAGTTCACCATGATCGGAATTATATATATAATTTTTGGACTCATGAAGGAGAAAGTATCATTCTAGCTTGGGGGAGGCTTAATTCAATGTTATATTCATGCCCCAATCATGAGCCCTCAAAAGAAATTATTGTTCAGAACTTTTATGCTCGGCTTTCTTGTGATGATCAATCCATGCTTGATACTTCTTGTACTTGTCCTTTTATGAAGAAGACTATTGAATTTAGGTGGGATCATTTAGAAAGAATTAAACGCAACTCTGAAGATTGGGAACTCGATGAAGGTAAAGAGTCAGGTATTAAGCTTTGATACGTCCATTTCGCATCATGCTTTTATATCAATATTTATTGCATTATGGGCTATTATTACACATTATATCACAATACTTATGTCTTTTCTCTCTTATTTTATAAGGTTTACCTGAAGAGGGAGAATCCCGGCAGCTAGAATTCTGGACTGGAAAAAGGAGCAAATATTAGAGACCTATTCTGCATAACTCCAAAAGTCCTGAAACTTCACGGAGAATATTTTTGGAATATATAAAAAATATTGGGCGAAGAAAGCACCAGAGGGGGGCCACCAGCTAGCCACAAGGGTGGAGGGCGCGCCCTCCGTCCTTGTGGTCCCCCTGGCAGTCTCCCGATGCCCACCTTCTGCTATATGGTGTGTTTTGACCTAGACAAAATCATAAGGAAGCTTTCGGGATGAAGCGTCGCCGTCTCGAGGCGGAACCTGGGCAGAACCAATCTAGGGCTCCGCCGGAGCCATTCTACCGGGGAAACTTCCCTCCGGGAGGGGCAAATCGAGGCCATAGTCATCACCAACAATCCTCTCATCGAGAGGGGGTCAATCTCCATCAACATCTTCACCAGCACCATCTCATCATATCTTGTTCCGATCTCTGTCTCAAAACCTTAGATTGGTACCTGTGGGTTGCTAGTAGTGTTGATTACTCCTTGTAGTTGATGCTAGTTGGTTTATCTGGTGGAAGATTATATTTTCAGATCCTTAATGATAATTAATACTCGATCATAAATATGCTTTGTGAGTAGTTACGTTTGTTCCTGAGGACATGGGAGAAGTCTTGTTATAAGTAATCATGTGAGTTTGG
The DNA here is from genome assembly GCF_003073215.2 of Triticum urartu. Lineage (NCBI taxonomy): Eukaryota > Viridiplantae > Streptophyta > Magnoliopsida > Poales > Poaceae > Triticum > Triticum urartu. The sequence continues at coordinate 44,456,904 of NC_053024.1, forward strand.
TATTCGTTCGATATTTTGATGAGATGTATGTTGTTTCTCCTGTAGTGGTGTTATGTGAATGTCGACTATATGACACTTCACCATTATTTGGGCCTAGGGGAAGGCATTGGGAAGTAATAAGTAGAGGATGGGTTTCTAGAGTGACAGAAGTTTAAACCCTAGTTTATGCGTTGCTTCGTAAGGGGCTGATTTGGATCCATATGTTTCATGCTATGGTTAGATTTATCTTAATTATTCTTTCTTATTTGTGAATGCTTGCGAGAGGGGTCAATCATAAGTGGGAGGCTTGTCCAAGGAAGGGCAGCACCCAAGCACCGCTCCACCCACATATCAAATTATCAAAGTAACGAACACGAATCATATGAGCATGATGAAAACTAACTTGACAATAATTCCCATGTGTCATCGAGAGCGCTTTGCTTTGTATAAGAGTTTGTCTAGGCTTGTCCTTTGCTACAAAAGGATTGGTCCACCTTGCTGCACCTTGTTTACTTTTGTTACTTGCTACTCGTTACGAATTATCTTATCACACAACCATCTGTTACCGATAATTTCAGTGCTTGCAGAGAATACCTTGCTAAAAACCGCTTGTCATTTCCTTCTGCTCCTCGTTGGGTTCAACACTCTTACTTATCAAAAGGACTACGATAGATCCCCTGTACTTCTGGGTCATCAAGACTCTTTTTTGGTGCCGTTGCTGGGGAGTGAAGTGCCTTTGGCAAGTGGAATTTGGGAAGGAAACATTTATATAGTATGCTGAAATTTACTGTCAGTTGTTACTATGGAAAGTAATCCTTTGAGGGGCTTGTTCGGGGTATCTTCACCTTGACCGGAAGAGCAAAGCGTTTCTCCTCAACATACTGCACCTACTGAAAATATTTATTATGAAATTCCTCCGGGTATGATAGAGAAACTGCTAGCTAATCCTTATCTAGGAGATGAAACATTACACCCTGATATGCACCTAATCTATGTGGATGAAGTTTGTTGATTATTTTAGCTTGCAGGTATGCCCGAGGATGTTGTCAAGAAGAAGTTCTTCCCTTTATCTTTGGAGGGAAAGGCATTGACATGGTATAGGCTATGTGATGATATTGGATCATGGAACTACAACCGATTGAAATTGGAATTTCATCAGAAGTTTTATCCTATGCATCTGGTTCATCGTGATCGGAATTATATATATATATATATATAATTTTTGGCCTCGTGAAGGAGAAAGTATCGCTCAAGCTTGGGGGAGGCTTAATTCAATGTTATATTCATGCCCCAATCATGAGATCTCAAGAGAAATTATTATTCAAAATTTTTATGCTCGGCTTTCTCATAATGATCGATCCATGCTCGATACTTCTTGTACTGGTTCTTTTATGAAGAAGGATATTGAATTCAAATGGGATTTATTGGAAAGAATTAAATGCAACTCTAAAGACTGGGAACTTGACGAAGGTAAGGAGTCAGGTATAAACCTTAAGTTTGATTGTGTTAAATCTTTTATGGATACCGATGCTTTTCGTGATTTTAGCACTAAATATGGACTTGACTCTGAGATAGTAGCTTCTTTCTATGAATCTTTTGCTACTCATGTTGAGCTCCCTAAGGAGAAGTGGTTTAAATATCATCCTCCCATTGAAGTGAAAGTAGTAGAACATATTAAAGTTGAAGAAGACACTATTACTTATAATGTTGATCCTATTCTTCCTACTCCTGATATTGAGAAACCACCTTTTCCTGTTAGAATAAAGGATCATGCTAAAGCTTCAACTGTGGTTTGTAAGAGTTATACTAGGACACCTACACCCCGCGAGCAAATTAAAGTTGAACCCAGTATTGCTATGGTTAAAGATCTCTTGGTTGATAATATTGAAGGGCATGTTATTTATTTCTGTGATGAAGCTGCTAGAATTGCTAAACCTGATATTAAAGATAAACATAGACCTGTGGTTGGCATGCCTGTTGTTTCTGTTAAAATAGTATATCATTGTTATCATGGCTTATGTGATGTGGATTCTAGTGTGAGTGCAATTCCTTATTCCTTATATAAAGAAATTATGAATTATATTGCACCTGCTGAGATAGAAGATATTGATGTTACTATTAAGCTTGCCATTGGAGATACTATATCACCAATTGGTATTGTTAGAGATGTTGAAGTCTTGTGTGGGAAAATAAAATACCCTACTGATTTTCTTATTCTTGGTTCCCCACAAGATAATTTTTGTCCCATTATATTTGGTAGACCTTTATTGAATACTGTTAATGCTTAAATAGACCACGAGAAAGATATTGTTACTATTGGTTTAGGGGATATGGCTCATGATTTTAATTTCTCTAAATTTCATAGACAACCCCATGATAAAGAATTTCCTAGTAAGGAAGATATTATTGGTCTTCCTTCTATTGTCGTGCCTCCTACTGATCCTTTAGAACAATATTTGCTAGATCATGAAAATGATATGTTTATGAATGAAAGAAGGGAAATAGATGCAATTTTATTTAATCAAGGGCCTGTTTTGAAACACAATTTGCCTGTTGAAATCCTTGGGATCCTCCTCCACCCAAGGGTGATCCCGTGTTTGAGCTTAAAAAATTACCTGATACTTTGAAATATGCTTATCTTGATGAAAATAAGATATATCCTGTTATTATTAGTGCTAACCTTTCAAAGCATGAAGAAAAGAAATTATTGAAAACTCTGAAGAAGCACCATGCCGCTATTGGATATACTCTTCATGATCTTAAGGGCATTAGTCCCACTCTATGCCAGCACAAAATTAATTTGGAGAAAGATGCTAAACCAGTTGTTGATCACCAACGACGGTTAAATCCCAACTGAAAAAGTGGTAAGAAATGAAATATTAAAGCTTCTGGAGGCAGGTATAATTTATCCTATTGCTGATAGTAGATGGGTAAGTCCTTTTCATTGTGTCCCTAAGAAGGGAGGTATTACTGTTGTTCCTAATGATAAGAATGAATTGATTCCGCAAAGCATTGTTACAGGTTATAGAATGGTAATTGATTTTCACAAATTGAACAAAGCTACTAGAAAAGATCATTACCCTCTACCTTTTATTGATCAATGCTAGAAAGATTATCGAAACATACACATTTTTGCTTTCTAGATGGTCATTCTGGTTTTTCTCAAATACATGTGTCAAAAGATGATCATGAGAAGACCACTTTTACTTGCCCTTTCGGTACTTTTGCTTATAGACGTATGACTTTTGGTTTATGCAATGCACCTGCTACCTTTCAAAGATGTATGACTGCTATATTCTCTGACTTTTGTGAAAAGATTTTTGAGGTTTTCATGGATGATTTCTCCGTTTACCGAACTTCTTTTGATGATTGCTTAAGCAACCTTGATCGAGTTTTGCAGAGATGTGAAGAAACTAACCTTGTCTTGAATTGGGAGAAGTGACACTTTATGGTTAATGAAGGTATTGTCTTGGGGCATAAAATTTCTGAAAGAGGTATTGAAGTTGATAAAGCTAAAGTAGATGCTATTGAAAAGATGTCGTGTCCTAAAGATATCAAAGGTATAAGAAGTTTCCTTGGTAATGCTGGTTTCTACATGAGGTTTATTAAAGACTTCTATAAAATTTCTAGGCCTTTCACTAATCTCTTGCAAAAAGATGTTCCTTTTATTTTTGATGATGATTGTGTAGAAGCATTTGAAATACTTAAGAAAGCCTTGATTTCTGCACCTATTGCTCAGCCACCTGATTGGAATTTACCCTTTGAAATTATGTGTGACGCTAGTGATTATGTTGTTGGTGCTGTTCTAGGACAAAGAGTTGATAAGAAATTGAATGTTTTTCATTATGCTAGTAAAATTCTAGACATTTCCCAAAGAAATTATGCTACTACTGAAAAAGAATTTTTAGCAGTTGTTTTTGCTTGTGATAACTTCAGATCTTATATTGTTGATTCCAAAGTAACTGTTCACACTGATCATGCTTCTATTAAGTACCTCATGGAAAAGAAAGATGCTAAACCTAGACTTATTAGATGGGTTCTCTTTTTAGAAGAATTTGATTTGCATATTATTGATAGAAAGGGAGCTGAGAACCCCGTTGCTGACAACTTGTCTAGGTTAGAAAATGTTCTTGATGACCCACTGCCTATTGATGATAGCTTTCCTGATGAGCAATTAGTTGTCATAAATGCTTCTCGTACTGCTCCATGGTATGCTAATTATGCTAATTACATTGTTGCTAAATTTATACCACCTAGTTTCACATACCAGCAAAAGAAAAAAATTCTATGATTTAAGACATTACTTTTAGGATGATCCACACCTTTATAAAGAAGGAGCAGATGGTGTTATTAGACGTTGTGTACCTGAGAATGAACAGTGACAGATCCTACACAAGTGCCACTCCGAGTCTTACGGAGGACACCGTGCTGGAGGTAGAACTGCACACAAGGTATTGCAATCTGGTTTTTATTGGCCTACTCTCTTAAAGGATGCTCGTAAGTTTGTCTTGTCTTGTGATGAATGCCAGAGAATTGGCAATATTAGTAGACGTCAGGAAATGCCTATGAATTATTCACTTGTTATTGAACCATTTGATGTTTGGGTCTTTGATTATATGGGACCTTTTCCTTCCTCTAATGGGTACACACATATTTTAGTTGCTGTTGATTACGTTACTAAGTGGGTAGAAGCTATTCCAACTAGTAGTGCTGATCATAACACTTCTATTAAGATGCTTAAAGAAGTTATTTTTCCAAGGTTTGGAGTCCATATATATATTTAATGATTGGTGGTGGTTCACATTTTATTCATGGTGCTTTCCGTAAAATGCTTGCTAAATATGATGTCAACCATAGAATTGCATCTCCATATCATCCTCTATCTAGTGGTCAAGTAGAATTGAGTAATAGAGAGATTAAATTGATTTTGCAAAAGAGTGTTAATGGATATAGAAAGAATTGGTATAAGAAACTTGATGATGCATTATGGGCTTATAGAACTGCTTATAAAAATCCTATGGGTATGTCTCCTTATAAAATGGTTTTTGGAAAGACATGTCACTTGCCTCTTGAACTAGAACATAAGGCATATTGGGCTATTAAAGATCTCAATTATGATTTCAAACTTGCCGGTGAGAAGAGGTTATTTGACATTAGCTCGCTCGATGAATGGAGAACCCAAGCCTATGAAAATGCCAAGTTGTATAAAGAAAAAGTTAAAAGATGGCATGACAAGAGAATCCAAAAGCGTGAGTTTAGCGTAGGTGATTGTGTTTTGCTATACAACTCTCGTTTAAGATTTTTTCAGGAAAGCTTGTCTCTAAATGGGAAGGTCCTTACATTATCAAGGAGGTCTATCGTTCCCGCATAAAAATTCAACAACTTCGAAGGCACAAATCCGAAAGGTGGTGAACGGTCAAAGAATCAAACATTATATCTCAGTAATCCCATAAATGTTGAAACCAATGTTATTGAAACCGTAACCCCGGAAGGAATACATAAGGGACACTTTCCGGAACGTTTCAGACTCCGAAAAGGAATAGGTATGTGGTACGGTAAGTAAACCGACTCCAAAACAGTTTTTAAGGCAATATTTCTCCGTTTTGGAATATTTAGAAAAATAGAAAAATAAGAGCAGTCTGGAAGGACACGAGGGCTCACGAGGGTGGAGGGCGCGCCCCTACCTCGTGGGCACCTCGTGTGCTCTCCGGACTCCGTTTTTGTACACGACACGTATTTTGGTCGGTAAAAAATCATTATATAATCTCCCGGAGGTTTTGACTCCCGTATCATGCAAATATCTCTTGTCTTTGTTTTGAGCTATCCTGCTGCAGACAGAGCAACATGTCGTCCCAAGATTCGGAAGGAGAAAGCTATGTGGCTGATTACCTTGCAGATCCTAAGGTCTATGGGGATGTGGAGCATTGCGGTTGGACCATGGAAGAAGAAGAGGACTATGAACCCAAGGAAAAGGAGGAGACGAGCTCAGATGAAGATGAAGTCCCACTACCTCAACCTGGGGACATGCATGTGGAGTTCAAAAAGTTAAGCCTCTCGGATAGGGTAAAGAAACCTAAGATCGAGTTTATCCCTTTTCGCCTCTTGCAGGAAAACAAGCAGGAACTATGCAAAAAGATACTGAGCCTGGAGTAAGAGATCGAGGACCTAAGGGACCAAAATTCTGTCCTCAAGCGCAAATTAAAGAAGAAGCCTACGCCATCAATAAAATCATCACCGTCTCCACCAACAAAGAAGAATTGAGTATCTGGTATGGGGACTCCCCTTGGCAACTGCCAAGCTTGGGGGAGTGCCCCGGTATCGTATCACCATCACTTTTATCTTTACCGTTTTTCTTAGTTCGATCCTTTTGGTAATATCTTGATCTAGTAGAATAAAAGTTCTTAGTATGATCTAGTCGTGAGTTTTGCTTTATAATTCTTCTATGTAATCGAGTCCATGAGCTATATAATAAAGATTAGTGTTGAGTCAAGGGCTTGATTACTTTGCCATGATCTTAAGTGAATAAAAGAAAAGAGAAAGAAATAAAAAGAAACAAAGAGATCATGTGAGTCTTATGGAGAGTAATGAGCTCACATAGAAAAAGTATGATGAATAAAAGTTGTTGAGGGTTGACAAATATAGTTTTGGTCATCAGTGCAAGCAATAAAAATTGCTCTCTAAATATGTATGACTTATTAGTGTGGGAGAAATAAGCCTTATACGATCGTGTGATGTGGAATAAATAAAAGCGACAGACTGCATAATAAAGGTCCATATTACAAGTGGCAATATAAAGTGACGTTCTTTCGCATTAAGATTTTGTGCATCCAACTATAAAAGCGCATGACAACCTCTGCTTCCCTCTGCGAAGGGCCTATCTTTTACTTTTATCTCCTACCCTGCATAAGAGTCATGGTGATCTTCACCTTTCCTTTTTACATTTTATTCCTTTGGCAAGCACAGTATGTTGGAAAGATCCTCGTATATATGGCTAATTGGATGTGAGTTTTCATGAACTATTATTGTTGACATTACCCTTGAGGTAAAACATTGGGAGGCAAAACTATAAGCCCCTATCTTTCTCTGTGTTTGATTAAAACTCCATACCCATAAGTATTGCATGAGTGTCAGCAATTGTGAAAGACTATATGATAGTTGAGTATGTGGACTTGCTGAAAAGCTCTTATATGTTGACTCTTTCCTATGTTATGATAAATTGCAATTGCTCCATTGACTGAGACTATAGTTTGTTAATTTTCAATGAAGTTTACGATTCATACTTGAAATTGTGAATGAATCATTACTCTAGCATAAGAAATCATATGACAAGAATTGTATAAGTTGTTGTTCTAAGAATGATCATGATGCCCTCATGTCCGTATTTTATTTTTATCGACACCTCTATCTCTAAACATATGGACATATTTTTTGATTTTGGCTTTTCGCTTGAGGACAAGCGAGGTCTAAGCTTGGGGGAGTTGATACGTCCATTTTGCATCATGCTTTTAAATCGATATTTATTGCATTATGGGCTGTTATTACACATTATGTCGCAATACTTATGCCTATTCTCTCTTATTTTACAAGGTTTATATAAAGAGGGAGAATGCCGGCAGGTGGGATTCTAGGCTGGAAAAGGAGCAAATATTAGAGACCTATTCTGCATAGCTCCAAAAGTCCTGAAACTTCACGGAAGACGTTTCCAGAATATATAAAAAAAATACTCAGCGGAAGAAATTCACCAGGGGGCACACCCTGCCCACGAGGGTGGGGGCGCGCCCCCTACCTCATGGGCCCCCTGGTGGCCCTCCAGTGGCCATCTTCTGCTATATGAAGTCTCTCGATGAGAAAAAAACAATAAGCCATCTTCTCGGATGAAACTCTGCCGCCACGAGGCGGAACCTTGGCGGAACCAATCTAGGGCTCTGGCGGAGCTATTCTGCCGGGGAAACTTCCCTCCCGGAGGGGGAAATCATCGCCATCGTCATCACCAACGCTCCTCTCATCGGGAGAGGGAAATCTCCATCAACATCTTCATCAGCACCATCTCCTCTCAAAACCCTAGTTCATCTCTTGTATCCAATTCTTGTCTCCAAGTCCGGGATTGGTGCTAGTAGGTTGCTAGTAGTGTTAATTACTCCTTGTAGTTGATGCTAGTTGGTTTAATTGGTGGAAGATCATATGTTCAGATCCTATATGCATATTAATACCCCTCTGATTATGAACATGTTTATGCTTTGTGAGTAGTTACTTTTGTTCCTGAGGACATGGGAGAAGTCTTGCTATTAGTAGTCATGTGAATTTGGTATTCATTCGATATTTTGATGAGATGTATGTTGTCTCTCCTCTAGTGGTGTTATGTGAACGTTGACTACATGAAACTTCACCATTGTTTGGGCCTAGAGGAAGGCATTGGGAAGTAATAATTAGATGATGGGTTGCTAGAGTGACAGAAGCTTAAACCCTAGTTTATGCGTTGCTTTGTAAGGGGATGATTTGGATCCATATCTTTCATGCTATGGTTAGGTTTACCTTAATACTTTTGTTGTAGTTGCGGATGCTTGCAATAGAGGTTAATCATAAGTGGGATGCGTGTCCAAGTAAGGGCAGTACCCAAGCACCGGTCCACCCACATACCAAATTATCAAAGTACGGAACGCGAATCATATGAGCGTGATGAAAACTAGCTTGATGATATTCCCATGTGTCCTTGGGAGCGCTTTTCTCTATATAAGAGTTTGTTCCAGGCTTGTCCTTTGCTACAAAAAGGATTGGGCACCTTGCTGCACTTTATTTACTTTTGTTACTTGTTGCTCGTTACAAATTATCCTATCACAAAACTATGTGTTACCACTTATTTCAGTACTTGCAGAGAATACCTTGCTGGAAACCGCTTATCATTTCCTTCTGCTCCTCGTTGGGTTTGACACTCTTAATTATCAAAGGACTACGATAGATCCCCTATACTTGTGGGTCATCACGAACCCAACAAGGAGCAGAAGGAAATGACAAGCAGTTTTCAGTAAGGTATTCTCTCCAAGCACTGAAATTATCGATAACATATAGTTTTGTGAAAAGGTAATTCATAACGGGTGACAAGTAACAAAAGTAAACAAGGTGCAGCAAGGTGGCCCAATCCTTTTTGTAGCAAAGGACAAGCCTGGACAAACTCTTATATAAAGGAAAGCGCTCCCGAGGACACATGGGAATTATCGTCAAGGTAGTTTTCATCACGCTCATATGATTCGCGTTCGTTACTTTGATAATTTGATATGTGGGTGGACCGACGCTTGGTTACTGCCCTTCCTTGGACAAGCATCCCACTTATGATTAACCCCTTGCTGCCTCCTGAGCACTGCGTTGGTTTTCCCTTGAAGAGAAAGGGTGATGCAGCAAAGTAGTGTAAGTATTTCACTCGGCTTTTGTAGAACCTAAGGTATCAATCCAGTAGGAGACTACACACAAGTCTCTCGTACCTACACAAACAAATAAGAACCTCGCAGCCAACGCGATAAAGGGGTGTCAATCCCTTCACAGGTCACTTACGAGAGTGAGATCTGATAGAGATAATAATAATAAGATAAATATTTTTGGTATTTTTATGATATAGATTGAAGTAAAGATTGTAAATAAAATAGGTTGGAAACTTATATGATAAAAGATAGACCCGGGGGCCATAGGTTTCACTAGTGGCTTCTCTGAAGATAGCATAAGTATTACGGTGGGTGAACAAATTACTTGTCAAGTAATTGATAGAGAAGTGCATAATTACGAGAATATCTAGGCATGATCATGTATATAGGCATCACGTCGCGACAAGTAGATCGAAACGATTCTGCATCTACTACTATTACTCCACACATCGACCACTATCCAGCATGCATCTAGAGTATTAAGTTCATAAGAACAGAGTAACACATTAGGGAAGATGACATGATGTAGAGGGATAAACTCAAGCTAATATGATATAAACCCCATCTTTTTATCCTCGATGGCAACAATACAATACGTGCCTTGCTGCCCCTGCTGTCACTGGGAAAGGACACCGCAAGATTGACCCAAAGCTAAGCACTTCTCCCATTGCAAGAAAGATCAATCTAGTAGGCCAAACCAAACTGATAATTCGAGAGACTTGCATAGATAACCAATCATACATAAAAGATTTCAGAGAGAAGAATCAAATATTGTTCATAGATAAACTTGATCATAAACCCACAATTCATCGGATCTCGACAAACACACCGCAAAAAGAGTTACATCGAATAGATCTCCAAGAAGATCGAGGAGAACTTGTATTGAGATCCAAAGAGAAGAAGAAGCATCTAGCTAATAACTATGGACCCGAAGGTCTGTGGTAAACTACTCACAATCATCGGAGAGGCTATGGTGTTGATGTAGAAGCCCTCCGTGATCGATTCCCTCCGGCGGAGCTCCGAAAAGCCCAAGATGGGATCTCTTGGGTACAGAAGGTTGTGGTGGAAATAGGGTTTCGTGGTGCTCCTGGATGTTTTCGGGGTATATGGACATATATAGGAGGAAGAAGTAGGTCGGTGGAGCTACGAGGGGCCCATGAGGGTGGGGGCGCGCCCAGGGGGGGCGCCTCCCTGCCTCGTGGCCTCCTCGTTGATTTCTTGACGTCTACTCCAAGTCCCTGGATCACGTTGTTCCAAAAATAACTCTCCCGAAGGTTTCATTCCGTTTGATATTCCTTTTCTGCAAAACAGAAATAGGCAAACAGCAATTTGCACTGGGCCTTTGGGTTAGTAGGTTAGTCCAAAAATAATATAAAAGTGTATAAATAAGCCCATTAACATCCAAAACAGATAATATAATAGCATGGAACAATAAAAAATTATAGATACATTGGAGACGTATCAAGCATCCCCAAGCTTAATTCCTGCTCGTCCTGAGTAGGTAAATGATAAAAACAGAATTTTTGATGTGGAATGCTACCTAGCATAATTCTCAATGTAATTTTCTTTATTATGGCATGAATATTCATATCCGAAAGATTCAAGACAAAAGTTTAATATTGACATAAAAATAACAATACTTCAAGCATACTAACAAAGCAATCATGTCTTCTCAAAATAACATGGCCAAAGAAAGTTATCCCTACAAAATCATATAGTCTGGCTATGCTCTATCTTCATAACACAAAGTATTTAAATCATGCACAACCCTGATGACAAGCCAAGCAATTGTTTCATACTTTTAACGTTCTCAAACTTTTTCAATCTTCACGCAATATATGAGCGTGAGCCAAGGACATAACACTATATGTGGAATAGAATGGTGGTTGTGGAGAAGACAAAAAGGAGAAGATAGTCTCACATCAACTAGGCGTATCAACGGGCTATGGAGATGCCCATCAATAGATATCAATGTGAGTGAGTAGGGATTGCCATGCAACGAATGCACTAGAGCTATAAGGGTATGAAAGATCAACAAAAGAAACTAAATGGGTGTGCATTGATACGTCTCCGTCGTATCTATAATTTTTGATTGTTCCATGCAAATATTATTCAACTTTCATATACTTTTTGGCAACTTTTTATATTATTTTTGGGACTAACATATTGATGCAGTGCCCAGTGCCAGTTCCTGTCTGTTGCATGTTTTTGGTTTCGCAGAATACATATCAAACGGAGTCCAAACGGGATAAAAACGGACGAAGCTTATTTTTGGAAAATATGGAAAATTCAGAAGGAAAATCAACGCGAACCAGTGCCCGAGGTGGTCACGAGGCAGGGGGCGTGTCCCCTACCCTCGTGAGCCCACCGTAAGGCAGTTGACGCTCTTCTTTTGCCGCAAGAAAGCTAATTTTCGGAAAAAAATCACGGCGAAGGTTTCAAGCCAATTGGAGTTACGGATCTCCATATATATATACGAAACGGTGAAACAGAGCCGGAAGTGAACGCAGAACCAGAGAGAAACAGAGAGATAGATCCAATCTCGGAGGGGCTCTCGCCCCTCCCACGCCATGGGAGCCAAGGACCAGAGGGGAAACCCTTCTCCCATCTAGGGAGGAGGTCAAGGAAGAAGAAGAAGGGGGGCCCTCTCCCCCTTGCTTCCGGTGGTGCCGGAGCGCTGCCGGGGCCATCATCATCACCGCCATCTTCACCAACAACTTCACCGCCATCATCACCAAATCTTCCTCCTCTATGCAGCGGTGTAACCTCTCTCTTACCCGCTGCAATCTCTACTTAAACATGGTGCTCAACGCTATATATTATTTTCCAATGATGTATGGCTATCCTATGATGTTTGAGTAGATCAGTTTTGTCCTAATGGCTATTTGATGATCAAGATTGGTTTGAGTTGAATGTTTTATTATTGGTGCTATCCTATGGTTCTCTCCGTGTTGCGCAAGCGTGAGGGATTCCCGTTGTAGGGTTTGCAATATGTTCATGATTTGCTTATGGTGGGTGGCGTGAGTGACAGAAGCACAGACCCGATAAGTAGGTTGTTTGCGTATGGGATAAAGGGGACTTGATACTTTAATGCTATGGTTGGGTTTTACGTTAATGAATCTTTAGTAGTTGCAGATGCTTGCTAGAGTTCCAATCATAAGTGCATATGATCCAAGTAGAGAAAGTATGTTAGCTTATGCCTCTCCCTCAAATAAAATTGCAATAATGATTATCGGTCTAGTTATCAATTGCCTAGGGACAAATAACTTTCTTGTTGACAAAAGCTCTCTATTAAAACTAATTTAGTTGTGTCTTTATCTAAGCAGCCCCTAGTTTTATTTACGTGTTCTTTACTTTCTTGCAAGCTTATCCAAAAACACCTACAAAGTACTTCTAGTTTCATACTTGTTTCCGGTAAAGTGAACGTCAAGCGTGCGTAGAGTTGTATCGGTGGTCGATAGAACTTGAGGGAATATTTATTCTACCTTTAGCTCCTCGTTGGCTTCGACACTCTTACTTATCGAAAGAGGCTACAATTGATCCCCTATACTTGTGGGTTATCAAGACCTTTTTCTGGCGCCGTTGTCGGGGAGCAATAGCGTGGGGTGAATATTCGTGTGTGCTTGTTTGCTTTATCACTAAGTAATTTTTATTTGCTATTTTTAGTTGTTCTTTATCTTTAGTTATGGATATGGAACATGAAATACCAAAAAAATTAGGTGTACTTGCTACTCATGAAGATGGGGAACCTCCTAAAACCCTCGATGCTGGTTATGTGAAAGATATTATGTACTACTTTAATAATCCTGAGAAAACCCCATTCAATTATGTAATGGGAGTAACGTTGGATCAACGTGAATACTTTAGGGATTACCGCTTGACACAAAAAGGGAAACTATTATGGGATCAAATTCATATACTGAATTGGTATGCTAGGCAACTATGCTTGAGATATGATTATACTTGTTGCTCTAAGGTGAAGGCTCCACACCTTCCCTTTTCATGTGAATTTAATGATAATGAAACCTTAGCTTCTTATGCTAATGGTATATATGATTACTATGATGTGGAATAAATAGAAGAATTTGTTGCTTTTAAGGGTGCTTATGAAATTAAATCTATGTTTAAAGAGTTTGAAGATTTTGATGATGCTGTTTATAGACCTAAAAATTTAGCTATCCTGAAATATTGTTATGAGAATTATGAATACAATTACAAAATTAATGTGCTTATTAAGAAAGTCTCCTCTGTCCAAGAAGAGACTAATATTTTGCACGAGTCTATGGAAGAAAGAATTGATGAAACTGTGAGCTCATTGGATGAAAAAGATGAGGAAGAGAGCGAAGAACAAAAGGAGGAAGAGCGGATTGATCACTCGTGCCCACCTTCTAATGAGAGTAACTCTTCAACTCATACATTGTTTAATTTCCCTTCGTGCTTACCGAAGGATGAATGCTATGATAATTGCTATGATCCCGTCGATTCTTTTGAAATATCCGTTTTTGATGATGCTTGCTATGCTTGTGGCCAAGATGCCAATATGAATTATGCTTATGGAGATTAACTTGCTATAGTTCCTTATGTTAAACATGAAATTGTTGCTATTGCACCCACGCATGATAGTCCTATTATCTTTTTGAATTCTCCAAACTACACTATATCAGAGAAGTTTGCCCTTATTAAGGATTATATTGATGGGTTGCCTTTTACTATTACACATGATGATTTTGATGAATATAATATGCATGTGCTTGCTGCTCCTACTTGCAATTATTATGAGAGAGGAACTATATCTCCACCTCTCTATGTTTCCAACACGATAAAATTGCAAGAAACTATTTATACTATGCATTGGCCTTTACTTTGTGTGCATGATTTGTTCTTTTATGACATGCCGATGCATAGGAAGAGAGTTAGACTTTGTTGTTACATGATATATGTTACTTTGTGCTCACTACTAAATGCCAAATCATTGTTAATTAAAATTGGCTTTGATATACCTTGGGATCCGGGTGGATTCACTACTTGAGCACTATATGCCTAGCTTAATGGCTTTAAAGAAAGCGCTGTCAGGGAGACAACCCGGAAGTTTTAGAGAGTCATTTATTTCTGTTGAGTGCTTTCATATAGTTGAAAAACAACAAAAATAAAGAGGGGAACCCAAAACGTTTTCAAAAAGGAAAGGGAAAGTGAGAAAGACAAGCATTGTTGAAGTAGGAGCTAGCCTTGAACTTTGTTCATGCTCACAGAAACTTTGTGAATCTTGATTACAGAAACTTTTCAACAAAAATAATTATCCCCTTGTATAATTCCTTTGTATTATAAAAATAATGTGCCAAGGTTGTGACGGTGTCCTGGACTAGGGGGTACTCACCATGTCGTCTCTCGATCTGTTAGATTGGGCCGAGGACCCCCATGGCTGTATACTCATTGGCCAGTTCGGACAGCTGCCGCATACATGGAAGATTCCACAAGACTTGGTGATCAAGACAAGGATTCCTCCGCACCGGCATATTCGGCTAGGACTCTTATTATCCTAGGCCTCTGGTGCATTATATAAACCGAGGCCAGGCTAGTCAATAGATCATATACAACAATCATACCATAGGCTAGCTTCTAGGGTTTTAGCCTCTATGATCTCGTGGTAGATCAACTCTTGTAATACTCGTATCATCAATATCAATCAAGCAGGAGTAGCGTTTTACCTCCATCGAGAGGGCCCGAACCTGGGTAAAATCATCCTGTTCCCTGCCTCCTGTTACCATCAATCCTACACGCACAGTTCGGGACCCCCTACCTGAGATCCGCCGGTTTTACACCGACATTGGTGCTTTCATTTGGAGTTTCCGCTGTGTGATCGACAAAAGGATCGATGGCTCGTCCGCAGATTAACTACGACGTCGACATCTTCGTCACCGGCTCGACTGGTCACCTTGGCTTGACTGAGGACTGTGCCCTGCCTCCGATCGTCATGTTCGGAAGAGGTCCTTCATCAACACCAACTCTGATCTCTATCAAGATCATGGAGGAATCATCCACGGAGCCCGGGGGCTCAACGTCAACATTGCCCTTGGGCGACCGTGCTGTTTTTCTGGACAGCGAAAGCGTATCTGCCGCTACCGCCTCCTCGAGTGTCGTTTTAACGATCGCTTTAGTGGAATTGTGCGGAATCGAGTCTACAACAATCCTGGAAAATTTCGTCGAGTTCCATAGAGTAATCTTCGACAAACTACGATATACCGAAGCCCTGTCAAATCTGGACGAGAATCTGGACGAATTTAGGGCGTGGTCTCCAGAGCTCGGCTCAGAGGTCCTTTGGAAGATCCAGCCGTTCATCTACTGCGGAATTCCCATATCTACCACCCCTCCAAATTTCGGCTCGATCTGACGGTTCAAACTCCGGAAACCTTCCGATGAGTGGACCAATTTTCGGATCTGTTTTCTGCGTGAATACGGATCTGACCCGAATTCATGTTTCTTTATGAACGTGATATTGGACAACCTTTTTAGAGGAATTCTCTTCTAGGGTATTGTGCGTTGTTTTTAAACATGTGCCCGTAAATTTTTAAGCCTTCCCTGAGGTCATCTTCATCATCATGCTGGTGTCAAACCAGTCCGGCAATATTGCTCCAAGGCTGCCGACCTGCGCTAGATACGTCGTCACTTTGTTGAGCCGAGCTCAACTTTTTCGGATCATCGTCTTGGCAAGCCGAACAAGAGTCTGGCATCGTGAAGGATAAATCATCACCAACGTCGCTTCCCCACCGATTACACGGAGTGGGCATACTGGCATCGCCGCACGGTCACTTCATCAAGCCGGCATCGACCACGTCATGACCTGCATGGGCAGGGCTGCACTATTGCTTCTTCAAGCTGGTGTCCATCACGCTGACCTACTTTGACTCATCGGCTGACATCGAGGCTTTGACATCTCAGCTGGACCGGGGGCTTCGCCATCTCTTCATCAACCTACTCCGGAGATTTCGGCGTTACTAGCCGACCAGCTCTGTCATGTTAGCTGGACCAAGGGATTTGCCTCAGCGAGCCAACCTTTTCCAGCATCGCCATACCATCGCTTTATCTCCCATCAGGCAATGGGTGTGAGGATCGAGTCCCAATTTTTGAAATCACCTTTCTTCGGATTGCTACAACAAATAAACCAGGTGCTATTAATCCTAGTATTTTTTTTGCTTTTTCGGGTTAATTTTTCCCGAGGAATTATTACTCTGGTTTGTTCATCATATGTACACAGGTCTATCAAATGATGGCCGCTAACGATGGTCGCATGGTGGTTTGGTCAGTTTCCGTACATGGTCCGGCGAACGCCGCATCCGGAACTCGGACCGACCTGTGAATTCAGGCTTTGCCACGCCTTTACCTCATCACGCCGACGCCCTGCTTCGACATTGACTCCGGCGCCAAGCCATATTTCTTTTATTACTCACTTTGCATAAATTATTTATTATGCAACGATTTTTTTAATTATTATTATTACTATTATCTCTGGTTTGCACTATTTTTTTGCACAGGAAAATGATCCGGGTTGGGCAGTATCGTCAACTCGGCGTACTGACATACCACGTCACCTCGGCTGGACGGGGGGCTTCGTCAACACTTCATTACCCCATGCCAGGGACTTCGGCATCACTCTGCCGGCCCGCATTGACCGTGCTATGTCACCACTTCGGAGTGCCGAGCTCTTTGCTCCACCACCTTGGGACCGGCTTGGGGGATGGAACCTTGTCCCGCATCAAGCTCGGGCCGCGTCATCAATACCGAACACATTAACTAGCTAAGTTGCCTTCATGCTCAAAGTTATAATTTTTTAACTTGTGTTCGGTTCGACCAAGCATTATACCTTTTTGAAAAAAAATTGCTTGTAGATAATCTCCTTGTCAAAACTTTGTTTGTGACACACAAATTCAAATACACCATTTACTTGGGGGCTCCCTTGATGGAGCTTTTCCTGATGCATATGATTATACTTGTACGGCTTCGTTCCTTGTTCGTGTATTACGCCACAATATGCACCATATTGACCTACGCAATTTGCAAGCTGGGTTGCCTGGCTCCTGTGCTTACCCCTACATTCCGATTGTTCGGCTAGGGAGTAAAGGGAGCACCTCTGCGATTGTCACGACTGGGTCATCCGAGCTCTGACCTTAGACTGGGTGAAGCCGAAAGCTAGCGCTCTTATTGTTTTCAATCATGGTCGGCACACAACGGAACTCATGAGTACAAAAAATCTATTGCACAAGTCTCATAGTAATAATGAGCACCGAAGAAAGGTATCGGTGGGGGTACTATTTTCTTCGAAGATGCTTCTTACACTTCGTTAGTAATATAGCATAAGTTCCCTGAGCACGCTTTGTCTATTACAGCCTTATGGCCTGATTGCCTGGTCATCGGAAACACCCTCGATACTCTCGACAGGCGGAGTACGTGACACTTTTCGGCCCTTGGCCGAAGAGGGAGAAGCCGACGGTCGGTTAAGACGCGTTTAAAGTTCGGGTGAACACACATATGATATAAGTACTTTGGTACATACAATCATTATACATAAAATTCTTACCCAAGTCACTTGGGGGCTCTTAACATTTATATATGAGCTGTAAATGTGTTTTCTTCTTGGTCATTGTCAAAACACGATAGAAGCACAATTTTTTCTTTCTCTTCCAATTTTCGGATTGGCACCGAACACTTGATCTTGTTCGGACGTCATGTTTTTTCTGACGTTTTTTGGTTTTCCAAGCTTTTTAGCACTTTTAAACTATTTGTGTGTTTCCAGCACAAGTCTCACAGTGCAATGCCGGACACCTTCATAGATTCGGCAAAAACATTCTCGGATCTCACTATATATGCATTGGTTTCGAATTGTGTCTTCGGTCAATAGTTGGGTTACCCGGCTCCTGCGCTTGCCTCCTATGTTCTGCTTTGTTCGGCTAGGTGTGCAAAGGGAGAACCACTGCGATTATGCTTCCAGCTCACATGGTTAAGCACCTCAGTGGAGAAAGCTGAAAACTGACTGTCACAATAAGCGTAAACTGGTCAGCAATCCGATGACGGTGTTAAATGACGGGCCATTCATAACAATGGCCGAAGTGTTTACGGCTTGACCTCGACTGTCGCCGAACACTACTGGGGGCTATTAACTAGCCTCCCAAACTAAATCCTTAATATTTTGCTCTTACATTAGAGCTGAGGTTTCATGATCATGCTTAGCATGACAACCCAAAGAAAGTAACCGATAGCGGGACTATTTTCTTTGGAAGACATTTCTTATGTTAAACAGTAATATAACATATATCTCTGTGTACCATTGTTTATAAAACCGTATGGCCAGATTGCCTTGTTTGTCGTAAATCTTTGCCCTCATAAAGGCTTTATAAAGTAGGACAAACACTCCTCGGCTACTAGCCGAGGAGGTGGAAGCCGATGGTCGGTCAACAAAGTTTTGTACAATGCGGATCCGAGCATTAAGGATGTAAAGTACTTGGATACATAGAGTCATTACACATAATTTGTGATTTTACTATGGATATCGATCCTTAATTCGGCCACCCGTGCCCGCATTAAGGCTCGGGGGCTACTGGGCTTCAGGCTTATTATTTACAAATATTAAAGGGGCACATCGATCCCCTAATCTGGTGTTGCCACCCGACCAGTGTCTCGGGGGCTACTTCATTGCCTGTCCAATGCAGAAAATTTTAAGTGCAATACAGTTTCCGAGGAGATTATGATCCTCAGGTTGGTCGACCACACCCAACTTGAGTCTCGAGGACTGAGCACGCCGCTTTTTGTATCCCGAAGTATTCTGCCGAGCTAGGACTTGATCCTCAGGCCGATTTTGCAAATCAACCTGAATCTCAGCGACTACTGGGATCAGTGGTCTTACATCATCCTTCAAGTGCATCTCGGGTTTTAAACCAATACACACATTGAGGGTTACTAGCAATATATCTCGGCAGAGAATAAATTACACCAATAAAAAATATTGACAAAAAATTGGCCCACAGTCGGGGTGGTGCACCACCTCGGAAGCAGTCCGACATAAAGCTCGGGCGCTAGTGGCTGGCTCCATAGAGTGCATTTCTAGCATTAATCTCGACTAAACTCCTTCAACTTTTTTGGACCAAGATGATCTATCACATCTTGGATATAGTCCGGCGTTGGAGCTTGGACACAGTCCGGCGTTGGAGCTCGGATACATTTCGGCGTTAGAGCTCGGAAGCAGTCCGACATTGGTGCTCGGCTGCAAAAGATACCTCAAATGCAGTCCGGCGTTAGAGCTTGGACGCAAGAGGACACTGCCTCCCGGGAACAACTTCAAACCCGAGGTGTGGCATAAAAATAACAAGGCATTGATAAAGGCCGGAAACTTAAAGGGGCTCCTCGGATACCCGACGTGTAAACTCGTTGAATGCATTTCGGCGATCCTCAAGATTGAAGATGAGAAGATTTGTTGAACCAGTTTTCAAGACCGACAACCGAAGATGAAGAACAGTTCGGAAGAATCGAGGAGCGTCCCTAACTTGAAGACCGGTTCAGGGGGCTACTGACGGTGTCCTGGACTAGGGGGTACTCACCACATCGTCTCCTGATCTGTTAGATTGGGCCGAGGACCCCCATGGTTGTATACTCATGGGCTAGTTCGGACAGCTGCCGCATACATGGAAGATTCCACAAGACTTGGTGATCAAGACAAGGACTACTCCCCACCGGCGTATTCGGCTAGGACTCTTGTTATCCTAGGCCTCTGGTGCATTATATAAACCGAGGCCAGGCTAGTCGATAGATCATATACAACAATCATACCATAGGCTAGCTTCTAGGGTTTTAGCCTCTACGATCTCGTGGTAGATCAACTGTTGTAATACTCGTATCATCAATATCAATCAAGCAGGAGTAGGGTTTTACTCCCATCGAGAGGGCCCGAACCTGGGTAAAAACATCGTGTTCCCTGCCTCCTGTTACCATCGATCCTAGACGCATAGTTCGGGGCCCCCTACCCGAGATCCGCCGTTTTTGACACCGACAGGGTGGATGCCGGCCGTCCCCCCATAGAAGCAATCTTTTTTTATCAAGAAGACATAATGCATTTATGATCTCTAGATCATGTTGCTTTTAATGAAAACCTTAGAGAAAAGGTCTCTACCAACGTGCTAGTTGAGAGGATTTCTGAACTTGATCTTGGGGACTTTCGTCCCATTAAATTTAGCTTATAATGATGAATTGGTTGAGCAATATGAGGGGCCAAAGGAGGAATCAATACCTCCCGAGCTTGATCTTGCGGCCTTTTGTCCCATTAAATTTAGCCCTTTTGATTACTTTTGCTTGCCACAAAGAAAACTTTCCGCTGAACGTAGGGAGGATGAGATGAGTTTTTGTGATTTGCCCTATCATTATCGTGACAATACCTATATCTATTTTTGTTTTGATGGCAATACCTAGATCTATCCTTGCTTTTTATGCCTAGCTAGGGGCGTTAAACGATAGCGCTTGTTGGGAGGCAACCCAATTTTATTTTTATTCCTTTCTTTTTGCTCCTGTTTAGTAATAAATAATTTATCTAGCCTCCGTTTTGGTTGTGTTTTTTGTGTTTAATTAGTGTTTGTGCCAAGTAGAACCGTTGGGAAGACTTGGGGAAAGTCTTGTTAATCTTGCTGTAAAAAACAGAAACTTTAGCGCTCACGAGAACTCCTACCATTTTTATTTGGAAAGATCTATTTGGTTAATTATTTTTTAATATGATTAATAGATAAATTCCTCACGTCAAGCAATTTATTTTAGAATTTTTGGAGTTCCAGATTTTGCGTTAGCTACAGATTACTACAGACTGTTCTGTTTTTGACAGATTCTGTTTTTCGTGTGTTGTTTGCTTATTTTGATGAATCTATGGCTAGTAAAATAGTTTATAAACCATAGAGAAGTTATACAGTAGGTTTAACACCAATATAAATAAATAATGAGTTCATTACAGTACCTTGAAGTGGTCTTTTGTTTTCTTTCGCTAACGGAGCTCACGAGATTTTCTACTTTAAGTTTTGTGTTGTGAAGTTTTCAAGTTTTGGGTAAAGATTTGATGGATTATGGAACAAGGAGTAGCAAGAGCCTAAGCTTGGGGATGCCCATGGCACCCCCAAGATAATCTAAGGACACCTAAAAGCCAAAGCTTGGGGATGCCCCGGAAGGCATCCCCTCTTTCTCTACTTCTATCGGTAACTTTACTTGGAGCTATATTTTTATTTACCACATGATATGTGTTTTGCTTGGAGCGTCTTGTATGATTTGAGTCTTTATTTTAGTTTACCACATCATTTTTCTGTACACACCTTTTGAGAGACACACATGATTCGGAAATTATTAGAATACTCTATGTGCTTCACTTATATCTTTTGAGTTATATAGTTTTGCTCTAGTACTTCACTTATATCTTTTAGAGCACGGTGGTGGATTTGTTTTATAGAAACTATTGATCTCTCATGCTTCACTTAGATTATTTTGAGAGTCTTAAATAGCATGGTAATTTGCTTAAATCCTAATATGCTAGGTATACAAGATTAAAAATAAAATTCTCTTATGAGTGTTTGAATACTAAGAGAAGTTTGATACTTGATGATTGTTTTGAGATATGGAGGTGATATTAGAGTCATGCTAGTTGAGTAGTTGTGAATTTGAGAAATACTTGTGTTGAAGTTTGTGATTCCCGTAGCATGCACGTATGGTGAACCGTTATGTGATGAAGTCGGAGCATGATTTATTTATTGATTGTCTTCCTTATGAGTGGCGGTCGGGGACGAGCGATGGTCTTTTCCTACCAATCTATCCCCCTAGGAGCATGCGCGTAATACTTTGCTTTGATAACTTGTAGATTTTTGCAATAAGTATATGAGTTCTTTATGACTAATGTTGAGTCCATGGATTATACGCACTCTCACCCTTCCACCATTGCTAGCCTCTCTAATACCGCGCACCTTTCGCCGGTATCATACACCCACCATATACCTTCCTCAAAACAGCCACCATACCTACCTATCATGGCATTTCCATAGCCATTCCGAGATATATTGCCATGCAACTTTCCACCATTCCGTTTACTATGACACGCTCCATCATTGTCATATTGCTTTGCATGATCATGTAGTTGCCATTGTATTTGTGGCAAAGCCACCATTCATAATTCTTTCATACATGTCACTCATGAGTCATTGCATATCCCGGTACACCGCCGGAGGCATTCACATATAGAGTCATATTTTGTTCTAAGTATCGAGTTGTAATTCTTGAGTTGTAAGAAAATAAAAGTGTGATGATCATCATTATTAGAGCATTGTCCCAATGAGGAAAGGATGATGGAGACTATGATTCCCCCACAAGTCGGGATGAGACTCCGGACGAAAAAGAGGCCATAAAAAAGAGAAAAGGCCCAAATAAAAAAATGAGAGAAAAAGAGAGAAGGGACAATGCTACTATCCTTTTACCACACTTGTGCTTCAAAGTAGCACCATGATCTTCATGATAGAGAGTCTCCTATGTTGTCACTTTCATATACTAGTGGGAATCTTTCATTATAGAACTTGGCTTGTATATTCCAATGATGGGCTTCCCCAAAATGCCCTAGGTCTTCGTGAGCAAGCGAGTTGGATGCACACCCACTAGTTTCTTTTGTTGAGCTTTCATATACTTATAGCTCTAGTGCATCCGTTGCATGGCAATCCCTACTCACTCACATTGATATCTATTGATGGGCATCTCCATAGCCCGTTGATACGCCTAGTTGATGTGAGACTATCTTCCCTTTTTGTCTTCTCCACAACCACCATTCTATTCCACCTATAGTGCTATATCCATGGCTCACGCTCATGTATTGCGTGAGATTGAAAAAGTTTGAGAACATCAAAAGTATGAAACAATTGCTTGGCTTGTCATCGGGGTTGTGCATGATTTAAATACTTTGTGTGGTGAAGATGAGCATAGCCAGACTATATGATTTTGTAGGGATAACTTTCTTTGGCCATGTTATTTTGAAGAGACATAATTGCTTAGTTAGTATGCTTGAAGTATTATTATTTCTATGTCAATATTGAACTTTTGTCTTGAATCTTTCGGATCTGAATATTCATACCACAATTAAGAAGAATTACATTAAAATTATGCCAAGTAGCATTCCATCAAAAATTCTGTTTTTATCATTTACCTACTCGAGGACGAGCAGGAATTAAGCTTGGGGATGCTTGATACGTCTCCAACGTATCTATAATTTTTGATTGCTCCATGCTATATTATCTACTGTTTTGGACATTATTGGGCTTTAGTATCCACTTTTACATTATTTTTGGGACTAACCTATTAATCGGAGGCCCATCCTATAATTGTTGTTTTTTAGCTTAGTTTAGGGTTTCGAAGAAAAGGAATATCAAACGGAGTCCAAACGGAATGAAACCTTCGGGAACGTGATTTTCTCAACGAACAAGACCCGGGAGACTTGGACCCTACATCAAGAAAGAAAAGAGGAGGCCACGAGGGGCGCGCCTACCCCCCTTCTATACCCGAGAGATCCCATCTTGGGGCCTTTTCCGGAGCTCCACCGGAGGGGGCATCGATCACGGAGGGCCTCTACATCAACTCCATGGCCTCTTCGGTGATGTATGAGTAGTTTACTTCAGACCTACAGGTCCATATTTATTAGCTAGATGGCTTCTTCTCTCTCTTTGGATCTCAATACAAAGTTTTCCTTGATTTTCTTGGAGATCTATTCAATGTAATCTTCTTTTGCGGTGTGTTTGTCGAGATCCGATGAATTGTGGGTTTATGATCCAGATTATCTATGAACAATATTTGATTCATTTCTGAATTCTTTTATGTATGATTGGTTTATCTTTGCAATTCTCTTCAAATTATCAGTTTTGTTTGGCCTGCTAGATTGATCTTTCTTGCAATGGGAGAAGTGGTTAGCTTTGGGTTCAATCTTGCGGTGTTCGATCCCAGTGACAGAAAGGGAACCGATACGTATTGTATTGTTGCCATCGAGGATAAAAAGATGGGGTTTATATCATATTGCATGAGTTTATCCCTCTACATCATGTCATCTTACTTAAAGCATTACTCTGTTCTCTTGAACTTAATACTCTAGATGCATGCTGGATAGCGGTCGATGTGTGGAGTAATAGTAGTAGATGCAGAATCGTTTCGGTCTACTTGTCTTGGACGTGATTCCTATATACATGATCATACCTAGATATTCTCATAACTATGCTCAATTCTATCAATTGCTCGACAGTAATTCGTTTACCCATCGTAATACTTATGCTCTTGAGAAAAGCCACTAGTGAAACCTATGGCCCCCGGGTCTATCTTCTATTTAATCTTCCAATACTTAGTTATTTCTATTGCTATTTATTTTACTTTGCATCTTTTATTTATCTTTATCATAAAAATACCAAAAAGATTATCTTATCATATCTATTAGATCTCACTCTCGTAAGTGACCGTGAAGGGATTGACAACCCCTTTATCGTGTTGGTTGCGAGGTTCTTATTTGTTTGTGTAGGTGCGTGGGACTTGAGCGTGATCTCCTACTGGATTGATACCTTGTTTCTTAAAAACTGAGGGAAATACTTACGCTACTTTACTGCATCACCCTTTCCTCTTCAAGGGAAAATCAACGCAGTGCTCAAGAGGTAGCAAGGGTGCTTCCTCAGAATTTCTAATAATCTCTCTTCTTCATGTTCTGGAAGGTTAGCACTAATAATAACAGCATATATCTTTTTCTCATCAAGATAAGCATACTTCAGAGTGTCAGGTAGTTGCATTAATTCAAACACGCGATCACCTTTAGGGCGGGAAGAGAGAGGTTACACCGCTTCAAGTAAAGCTTAGAGCGGGAAGAGAGAGGTTACACCGTTTCATAGAGCGGGAGATGTTGTTGACGGCGGCGAAGTTGTTCATGTAGATCGCCGTCATGATGGTTCCCCCTGCCGCCGCTCCGGCGCCACCAGGAGAGAGGGGGAGAGAGCCCCCTTCCTTCTTCTTGCTTGCCCTCCCCCCTAGATGGGAGAAGGTTTCCCCTCTAGTCCTTGGTCTCCTCAGCTCCCGAGGGGCGGGAGCCCCTCCGAGATTGGATCTCTCTCTATTTTCTTCGCTCCTGTTTTCTGGCCGAACACCATTTCTTAAAGTTGTCGACTTAACACGAGTTTTTGGGCGACAAGAAACACATGAAGCTTTGGGAGACCTCGAGAAGAGCTGCCAGGTGCCCACATGGACACCCTACGCGGTTGGAAGGCCACACCACCTGCCTGTGTGGGCCACCCTACACCGCCTTAGTCCAATTCCACCGCCATAAATCCCTCCAAATACTGAAACCCTTTGTAATATTTTTAAGAATAATTTTATCGCTGCCGCAAGTCTCTGTACCGAGAAGATTCCATATGGAGGCCTGTTCCAGAGCCCTGCTAGAGGGGGAAGCCTTTGCCAGAGCCATCTTCATCAACCTTACTACCTCCATGATCATATGTAAGTAGTTCCATTAGGACCTTGGGGTCTATAGTTGTAACTAGATGATTCTCTCTGTCTTTGGATCTTCAATACCATCTTCCTGTGATTTGATCGGGATCAATTGACGTAATCGGTCATGTATTTGTTGGGACATGATGAATTTTCACTTTATGGTTAGATTTTTTATTGGATTCAATTGAATCTTTTGAAGTTTTGTTGTTGCATAATTAAATAGCTTTATATGCTCTTCGATCTATCTATCTTCTTTGGCCAAATTCAATGTGTTTTTCTTCAAAGGTAGTTGTGCTTTGTAGTGGCTTCAATCTTGCGGTGCTCTAACCCAGTGACAATAAGGGCCAAGACATATATTGTATTATTGCCTCTAAGGATAAAACAACGGGGTTTGTCATATTGGTTGACTTCTTCCTGTCTATATTATGTCACCATGCTTATTGTGTTACTCGGTTTCTTGCAAAGTTAATACCTTAAGATGCATGCTGCATAGTGTTTTTATGGTGGGGTGATACGTCTCCAATGTTATCTATAATTTTTGATTGCTCCATGCTATATTATCTACTGTTGGATGCTTATGGGCTTTATTATACACTTTTTATATCATTTTTGGGACTTAACCTATTAACCAGAGCCCCAGTGCGAGTTTCTGTTTTTTACCTTGTTTAGGGTTCGAAGAAAAGGAAAATCAAAACGGAAGTCCAATTGACCTTGAAAACTTTACGGAACTCATTTTTGGAAGGAAAGAAGCCAGAAAGACTTTGAAGTGCACGTCAAGGGAAGCTTCAGAGAGGGCCAACGAGGTAGGGGGCGCGCCCACCAACCTTAGGGCGCGCCCTCCACCCTCGTGGGCCCCTCGTGGCCCCCCTGACGAACTTCTTCTCACTATATATCTCCATATACCCTAAAACTTCCAGAGAACACAATAGATCGGGAGTTCCGCCGCCAGAAGCCTCCGTAGCCACCGAAAGCCAATCTAGACCCGTTCGGCACCCTGCCGGAGGGGGAATCCTTCTCCGGTGGCCATCTTCATCATCCCAGTGCTCTCCATGATGAGGAGGGAGTAGTTCTCCCTCGGGGCTGAGGGTATGTACCAGTAGCTATGTGTTTGATCTCTCTCTCTCTCGTGTTCTTGAGGTGGAACGATCTTGATGTATCGCGAGCTTTGCTATTATAGTTGGATCTTATGTTTCTTCTCCCCCTCTACTCTCTTGTAATGGATTGAGTTTCCCCTTTGAAGTTATCTTATCGGATTGAGTCTTTAAAGATTTGAGAACACTTGATGTATGTTCTTGCCCGTGCGTATCTGTGGTGACAATGGGATATCACACTGATTCACTTGATGTATGTTTTGGTTGATCAACTTGCGGGTTCCGCCCATGAACCTATGCATAGGGCGGTTGGCACACGTTTTCGTCGTGATTCTCCGGTAGAAACTTTGGGCACTCTTTGAGGTTCTATGTGTTGGTTGAATAGATGAATCTGAGATTGTGTGACGCATATCGTATAATCATACCCACGGATACTTGAGGTGACATTGGAGTATCTAGGTGACATTAGGGTTTTGGTTGATTTGTGTCTTAAGGTGTTATTCTAGTACGAACTCTAGGGCTGTTTGTGACACTTATAGGAATAGCCCAACGGATTGATTGGAAAGAATAACTTTGAGGTGGTTTCATACCCTACCATAATCTCTTCATTCATTCTCCACTATTAGTGACTTTGGAGTGACTCTTTGTTGCATGTTGAGGGGTAGTTTTATGATCCAATTATGTTAGTATTGTTGAGAGGACTTACACTAGTGAAAGTATGAACCCTAGGCCTTATTTCCTAGCATTGCAATACCGTTTACGCTCACTTTTATCATTAGTTACCTTGCTGTTTTTATTATTTCAGATTACAAATACCTTTATCTACTATCCATATACCACTTGTTTCACCATCTCTTCGCCGAACTAGTGCACCTATACAATTTACCATTGTATTGGGTGTGTTGGGGACACAAGAGACTCTTTGTTATTTGGTTGCAGGGTTGCTTGAGAGAGACCATCTTTATCCTACGCCTCCTACGGATTGATAAACCTTAGGGCATCCACTTGAGGCAAATTTGCTACTGTCCTACAAACCTCTGCACTTGGAGACCCAACAACATCTACAAGAAGAAGGTTGTGTAGTAGACATCAAGCTCTTTCCTGGCGCCGTTGCCGGCGAGGTTAGCGCTTGAAGTTATATCTTTAGATATTGCAATTGAGTCTTTTAGTTTCTTGTTTTATCACTAGTTTAGTCTATAAAAGAAAATTATAAAAAATGGAATTGAGTTTATCTCATACGCTTCATCTTTTTAATATCTTTCGTGAGTATGATGGAAAGCAAAATTGTGCTCAAGTGCTAGAAGAAGAATGTATTAGAATGTTTGGCACTAAATATTTGAATGATGGGCATGATTGCAATGTTGTTAGTATGAATTCCTTGAATATCCATGATGCTAATGATTATTGCACTAGTTATGATGAAAATGCCTCCTATAAACATGTCAATTTTTGTGGAGTAGATTGGGTTTGCAAGTACACACCAAATAGGGAAGATAGATATTGTAAGAGGAATAAGTACTTAGAAACCAAATTGTTGCAAGAAGAGCTATATGAATGTGCTGAAAATTTATCTTTTCTTAGCCCTACTTGTGAACTTTGCAATGAACGTGATCATTTTAGTACCCAATGCAAATTGTTTCATGAGCATATCGTGTCCAAAAATTGTGATGACTTGATTTCCCTTGCACATCATAATGAACTTAGTTTGCTCTTGGGTTATGAAGAAATTAAATGTAGAACTAAGGATATTCCAAAATTTGCCCTTGATAAAGTTCTTCATTTTGATCTAGAGGAAATTTATATGTATTGCGCGGTGAATTGCATTGAAAATCCTTATATTGCCAATTACATAAAGAAAAGAAAACAAATAGAAGATGAAGAGAACGCTAACGAAAGGGAAGAGACTTCCCAATATTCTCCTATTATTTCTTATGATGAATCAGGTAACGAAGAGGAGCCCTCTATTCAACCAATCTCATTAATAAGGAGCTCCAAAAAGAGGATTGAACCCACACATGATGTGGTGAAGAAGAAGAAAAGAAAAAGGAAGAGAGGTAAAAAGGTATCTCTCCCAAATAAAGTTGCTCCTATTATTGTTGTGCCTCATGAAAATGATACACTTGATGATGATCTGCTTATGCCTATTGCTTGTTGTGATGATTATGATTGGGAAGATAATGACACTTCTTATGATCTTGAAAATCTTTTTGGCACTTGCTTGGAAGAATATTATAATTGCTATACTATTGGTGCTATCTATACTATTAATGATGAGAGTGATTACGCTTATGATATGAAAAGGCCCAAGCTTGGGGAAGCTATGTTCGATGAAGATGATGTTTTTGAGAATATATTTTCTGCAATTAATGTTTGTCCCAAGCTTGGGAATGCTACGCTTAATGAATATGATATTTTTAGTCCCCCAAGTTTTGATATGCAAATTTATAATGATGATAGCATGCCTCCTACTTATGATAATTATTGTGATGATACATATGCTATAAAAAGTAGTGATGATTATATTTATAAAACTTGTCATGATTATGATTACCCTTTTTCTGAACATTACTCTTTTAATGTGGAAACAATTTATAGTATTCAAGTCACTTATGACACTCCCACTATTCCGAATGAGAAGAATTTTGCTTATGTGGAGAGCAATAAAATTTCTATGCTTGTAGATCATGAAAACAATAATTTAGGTGCTGGTTATATTTTTGATTCATTAATGATGCTACTGAAGATTATTATGAGGGAGGAACATATGCTTCTAGGAATTGCAATAATATCAAGTTTCCTCCCTATGTGCTTAAAATTTTGAAGTTATGCTTGTCTTACCTTCCTATGCAAGTTGATTCTTGTCCCCATAAGTTGTTTGCTCACAAAATCCCTATGGATAGGAAGTGGGTTAGACTTAAACATGCTAGTCATATTCTTCATGATGCTCTCTTTATGTTACAATTCCTATCCTTTATGTGAGCATCATTGAAATCATCATGCCTAGCTAGGGGCGTTAAACGATAGCGCTTGTTGGGAGGCAACCCAAATTTATTTTTAATCCTTTCTTTTTGTTCCTTTTTAGTAATAAATAATTCATCTAGCCTCTGCTTATATGTGGTTTTATGCTTTTAATTAGTGTTTGTGCCAAGTAGAACCTTTGGGAAGACTTGGGGAAAGTCTTGTTGATCATGCTGTCAAAAACAGAAACTTTAGCGCTCACGAGAATTGCTACCATTTTTATTTGGAGAGTGCTATTTAGTTAATTCTTTTTGAAGATTATTAATAGATAAATTCCTCAGGTCCAGAAATTTATTTGATAATTGTAATAGTTCCATAAGTATACGTTTGATCCAGATTACTACAGACTGTTCTGTTTTTGACAGATTCTGTTTTTCATGTGTTGTTTACTTATTTTGATGAATCTATGGCTAGTAAAATAGTTTATAAACCATAGAGAAGTTGGAATACAGTAGGTTTAACACCAATCTAAATAAATAATGAGTTCATTACAGTACATTGAAGTGGTGATTTATTTTCTTGTACTAACGGAGCTTATGAGTTTTCTGTTAAGTTTTGTGTTGTGAAGTTTTCACGTTTTGGGTAAGGATTCGATGGACTATGGAATAAGGAGTGGAAAGAGACTAAGATTGGGATGCCCAAGGCACCCCAAGGTAATATTCAAGGAAAACCAAGAGCCTAAGCTTGGGGATGCCCCGGAAGGCATCCCCTCTTTCGTCTTCGTTCATCGGTAACTTTACTTGGAGCTATATTTTTATTCACCACATGATATGTGTTTTGCTTGGAGCGTCAATTTATTTTGTTAGGATTTTCTTGCTGTTATTTAGAACAATGTTTTGCATCTTTTATTTCAATAAAAGTGGCATTGATAGCCTTTACTATGCCTATTTTAGAAGTCCACATGTTGCTGTTTGAAAAAAGAAAGTTTACCGCTGTTGCAATAATTCCCTAGAAAAGTCAGAATGTGATAAAATGTTGAAACATTTTGCATATTAAGATATGATAAATTTACTACAGTGGGAATTTTATTTCATAATTTTTGGAGCTAGGGAAGTATGGATGTTGCTGCATTCTTTACAGACTATCCTGTTTAGGCAGATTGCTGTTATGTTTGCATTGTTTGCATATGTTTGCTTCTTTAATGATTCTATTTGAGGATAGGACTATTAAATATGCAGAGGCATTTAGTATGCAATGTTTAATAATAATTTTAGTGATTTGCTACAGTAGAGTATGATAAGGTTTTTGGCAATGGGTTATACTAACTTATCTCACGAGTCCTTGTTGAGTTTTGTGTGGATGAAGCTTTTGAGATTTAGGGAGACCGTGATATGAGAGGAATTAAGGAGACACAAAATCTCAAGCTTGGGATGCCCAAGGCACCCCAAGATAATATTTCAAGAAGTCTCAAGCATCTAAGCTTGGGGATGCCCCGGTTGGCATCCCACCTTTCTTCTTCAACAATTATCGATTAGTTTCGGTTTATCCTAAGTTTTTGCTTCTTCACATGATGTTTGCTATTATTAGATGTCATTTTATTTTGCTTTTATTGCTGTTTGAACAGAGTACCAAGATCTGAAATTACTAAATGTTAGAGAGTCTTCACATAGTTGCATAATTATTCGACTACTCATTGATCTTCACTTATATCTTTCGGAGTAGTTTGTTTATTCATTCACGTGCTTTACATATATCCTATGAGTAAATGGTTGAATGAATTGAATATAATAAATCTGAAATTATATATGTTTCATATGCTTATCCCATGGGGAGTAATGACTTCACATATAAGAAGTAGAGGTGGTAAATTTATTGAAGGTTGGCAAACATTGTATTGGTCATTTGAACAATTCATGAAAGAATATTGAGGGAAGAGAGATTTCACATATAAATATACTATCTTGGACATCTTTTGTAATTGTGAGCACTCATTAAAATATAACATGTTAAAAGTTTGATGTTGGACAAGGAAGACAACGTAATGGGTTATGTTTTCTTGTATCTAAAATAAAGTATAATGTCATGGATCGTTCAACATGCTGAGCTTGCCTTTCCCCCTCATGCTAGCCAAATTCTTTGCACCAGGTAGAGATACTACTTGTGCTTCCAAACATCCCTTAAACCAGTATTGCCATGAGAGTCCACCATACCTACCTATGGATTGAGTAAGATCCTTCAAGCAAGTTGTCATCGGTGCATGCAATAAAAATTGCTCTCTAAATATGTATGATCTATTAGTGTGGAGAAAATAAGCTTTATACGATCTTGTGATGTGGAAGCAATAAAAGTGACGGTCTGCATAATAAAGGTCCCTATCACAAGTGGAAATATAAAGTGACATTCTTTTGCATTAAGATCTTGTGCATCCAACTATAAAAGCGCATGGCAACCTCTGCTTCCCTCTGCGAAGGGCCTATCTTTTATTCTTGTCTTATACTTCATGCAAGAGTCATGGTGATCTTCACCTTTCCTTTTTACATTATTGGGATTTATTATCCACTTTTATATTATTTTTGGGACTAACCTATTAATAACCCACAAGTATAGGGGATCGCAACAACTTTCGAGGGTAGAGTATTCAACCCAAATTTATTGATTCGACACAAGGGGAGCCAAAGAATATTCTCAAGTATTAGCAGCTGAGTTGTCAATTCAACCACACCTGGAAACTTAGTATCTGCAGCAAAGTGTTTAGTAGCACAATAATATGATAGTGGTGGTAACGGCAGCAAAAGTAAAGACAGTAAAAGTAATGTTTTTGGTATTTTTGTAGTGATTGTAACAGTAGGAGCGGGAAAGTAAATAAGCGAGAACCAGTATATGGAAAACTCGTAGGCACCGGATCAGTGATGGATAATTATGCCGGATGCGGTTCATCATGTAACAGTTATAACATAGGGTGACACAGAACTAGCTCCAATTCATCAATGTAATGTAGGCATGTATTCCGTATATAGTCATACGTGCTTATGGAAAAGAACTTGCATGACATCTTTTGTCCTACCCTCACGTGGCAGCAGGGTCCTATTGGAAACTAAGGGATATTAAGGCCTCCTTTTAATAGAGAACCGGAACAAAGCATTAACACATAGTGAATACATGAACTCCTCAAACTATGGTCATCACCAAGAGTGGTCCCGATTATTGTCACTTCGGGGTTGCCAGATCATAACACATAGTAGGTGACTATAGACTTGCAAGATAGGATCAAGAACTCACATATATTCATAAAAACATAATAGGTTCAGATCTAAAATCATGGCACTCGGGCCCTAGTGACAAGCATTAAGCATAGCAAAGTCATAGCAACATCAATCTCAGAACATAGTGGATACTAGGGATCAAACCCTAACAAAACTAACTCAATTACATGATAAATCTCATCCAACCCATCACCGTCCAGCAAGCCTACGATGGAATTACTCACGCACGGCGGTGAGCATCATGAAATTGGTGATGGAGGATGGCTGATGATGACGACGGCGACGAATCCCCCTCTCCGGAGCCCCGAACGGACTCCAGATCAGCCCTCCCGAGAGGTTTTAGGGCTTGGCGGCGGCTCCGTATCGTAAAACGCGATGATTTCTTCTCTCTGATTTTTCTCTCTCCGGAAGCAGATATATAGAGTTGGAGTTGGCGTCGGAGGGCATCCAGGGGGCCCACGAGGTAGGGGGCGCGCCCTAGAGGGGGGGGCGCGCCCCCCACACTCGTGGACAGGGTGTGGGCCCCCTGGTATTCATCTTTGTCGAGGATTTTTTATTATTTTTTCTAAGATGTTCCATGGAGTTTCATGTCATTCCGAGAATATTTGTTTTCTGCACATAAAACAACACCATGGCAATTCTGCTGAAAACAGCGTCAGTCCGGGTTAGTTCCATTCAAATCATACAAGTTAGAGTCCAAAACAAGGGCAAAAGTGTTTGGAAAAGTAGATACGACGGAGACGTATCAACTCCCCCAAGCTTAAACCCTTGCTTGTCCTCAAGCAATTCAGTTGACAAACTGAAAGAGAAGTAAAGAAAAACTTTTACAAATCTGTTTGCTCTTGTTGTGTCATATGTCAAGCCAGTATTCAAGTTTTCAGCATATATCATAACTAACCACATTTGCAATAATTCTCAGGTCTCATAATTACTCATATCAATAGTATAATCAACTAGCAAGCCATAATAATAAATCTCGGATGACAACACTTTCTCAAAACAAATCATAATATGATATAACAAGATGGTATCTCGCTAGCCCTTTCTGAAGACCGCAAAACATAAATGCAGAGCACCTTTAAAGTAAAGTTGTAAAGAGATCCAATCATAGTCACACCCAACATAGATTAATAGCGATGAATGCAAATGCCAGCTTGTGCTCTCCAGCTAGTGCTTTTTTAATAAGAGGGTGATGACTCACATAAAAGTAAATGGATAGGCCCTTCGCAGAGGGAAGCAGGATTTGTAGAGGTGCAGAGCTCGGTTTTGAAATAGAGATAATTGTATTTTGAGCGGTATACTTTCATTGTCAACGGTAACAACTAAGAGATGGCGATATCTTCCATGCTAAACACATTATAGGTGGTTCCCAAACAGAATGGTAAAGTTTATACTCCCCCTCCACCAACAAGCATCAATCCATGACTTGCTCGAAACAACGAGTGTCTCCAACATACATCAGGTCCCAGGGGGAGTTTTGTTTTGCAATTAATTTTGATTTAGTTTGCATAAAGCATGGGACTGGGCATCCCGGTGACCAGCCATTTTCTCGTGAGTGAGGGGCGGAGTCCACTCCTCTTGAGAATAACCCGCCTAACACGGAAGATAAGGACAGCCTTGGTTGATACATGAGCTATTCGAGCATATAAAACAGAATGTTTATTTGAAGGTTTAGAGTTTGGCACATACAAATTTACTTGGAACGGCAGGTAGATACCGCATATAGGAAGGTATAGTGGACTCATGTGGAATAACTTTGGGGTTTAAGGAGTTTGGATGCACAAGCAGTATTCCTGCTTAGTACAGGTGAAGGCTAGCAAAAGACTGCGAAGCGACCAACTAGAGAGCGACAACAGCCATGTACATGCATTAAAAATAATAAACATTGGATGCAAGCATGAGTAGGATATAATCCACCATGAACTTAAATATCATGAAGGCTATGTTGATTTTGTTTCAAGTACATGCGTGAACATGTGCCAAGTCAAGTCACTTAAATCATTCAAAGGAGGATACCACCCCATCATACCACATCATAACCATCTCAATAGCATGTTGGCACGCAAGGTAAACCATTATAACTCATAGCTAATCAAGCATGGCACAAGCAACTATGATCTCTAATTGTCATTGCAAACATGTTTATTCATAATAAGCTGAATCAAGAACGAGGGCTCATCATATTTACAAAAACAAAAGAGGTCGAGTTCATACCAGCTTTTCTCATCTCAGTCAGCCCATCATATATCATCATAATTGCCTTTCACTTGCACGACCGAACGATGTGAATAATAATAAGAGTGCACGTGCATTGGACTAAGCTGGAATCTGCGAGCATTCAATAAACAGGAGAAGACAAGGCAATATGGGCTCTGGGTTAATCAACAATAATGCATATAAGAGCCACTTCAACAATTTAATTATGGTCTTCTCCTACTGACCCCCAAAGAAAAAGAAATAAAACTATTTACACGGGAAAGCTCCCAACAAGCAAAAGAAGAACAGGTAATATTTTTGGGTTTTCTTTTTAATTATTAGTACTACAGCAGAAAAATAAACTAGTACTATTTTTTTTGTTTTTCTTAAGGTTTATCAAACACACAAGAAGAAAGCAGGAAAAAGAAAATAAACTAGCATGGATATTACAGTGAAAGAGTATGAGCACCGACATCTAGCAATGAGTGTGTGTGAGCATAAATGTAATGTCAGTGAGAAATACATACTCCCCCAAGCTTAGGCTTTTGGCCTAAGTTGGTCTATTGCCAGGGATAGCCTGGCGGATACCCGTAAGTGTAGCTGGGGTCATACTGCGACGAAGAATAGTTGGGATCATACTGATGTGCAGCGGTTATCGCCTGCTGAGCTGCAGCGTGGAGTCGAGCTGCCTCCGCTCTCCTCTCGTACTCATCTGCCTCCTCTCTGGTGATAGTGTATCTTCGTTTTGCCTGAGCATCAAAGAAGGCAGGAGCAGGGAGAGTAATACGGACAACGTGCCGTTTGTTAAAAATAGACGATATAAGAGAGGTGATTCAGGCCTCTCGACAAACTGGTGTGAAGCCATAGAGTTATAATCTAAAAAGGCAGGAGGCAACTTTGTATCACTCTCACGAATGTCTATCCCAAATAAATTAGCTAAGCAGGTTGCATAAATTCCTCCAAAGAAATCTCCATTACGTCTATTATGATGCATCCTACGATCTACAATGGCTCCCATATGATAAGATTGGTCTCCTAACACAGCACTCCTGATAATGCTAAGGTCAGGGACACACATGTGACATGGCTTCATCCTTAGCATTTATGCATCTACCGATGAAGAGAGCAAAATAATGTATAGCAGGAAAGTGAATGCTCCCTATGGTAGCCTACGTTATATCTCTGGATTCCCCTACAGTTATACTAGCAAGAAAGTTTCTAAATTCAGATTTAGGGGGATCCCTAATACTACCCCATGATGGAAGTTTGCAAGCAAGAGTGAAATCCTCTAGGTCCATGGTATAAGATATGCCATAAAGATCAAACATGACTGAAGGAGAATTACGCGAAGATGAATACTCAAACCTCCTCACAAAGGAACTTTGTGAGATCATGATACTGGGGGCATTTGTTAGCCTCAAAATCCTCAAGACCGACATCGGTGTCAAAACCGGCGGATCTCGGGTAGGGGGTCCCGAACTGTGCGTCTAGGCCGGATGGTAACAGGAGGCAAGGGACACGAAGTTTTACCCAGGTTCGGGCCCTCTCGATGGAGGTAAAACCCTACGTCCTGCTTGATTAATATTGATGATATGGGTAGTACAAGAGTAGATCTACCACGAGATCGGAGAGCTAAACCCTAGAAGCTAGCCTATGGTATGATTGTTGTGTGTATGTTGTCCTACGGACTAAAACCCTCCGGTTTATATAGACACCGGAGAGGGTTAGGGTTACACAAAGTCGGTTACAATGGGGAGATCTACTATCCGTATCGCCAAGCTTGCCTTCCATGCCAAGGAAAGTCCTTTCCGGACCCGGGACGAAGTCTTCAATCTTGTATCTCCATAGTCCAGGAGTCCGGTTGAAGGTATAGTCCGGCCATCCGGACACACCCTAATCTAGGACTCCCTCAGTAGCCCCTGAACCAGGCTTCAATGATGACGAGTCCGGCGCGCAGATTGTCTTCGGCATTGCAAGGCGGGTTCCTCCTCCAAGTACTTCATAGAAGATTTTGAACACAAAGATAGTGTCCGGCTCTGCAAAATAAGTTTTCACATATTGCCATAGAGAGAATAATATTTACACAAATCTAATCTGCTGACGTATTCCGTAGTGTGACACACCACGGCCAAGCCTTTATCCGAGTCATTTCATTATCCCACCTCAGCGCGTCATGCGAGGCGATTTCCTTGGCACGTCTTGTTAAAGCAGAGATCGTGTCCCCTTATTCCAGGGTTCTCATCAATACGGGCGTGGGTAACCCAACCGCGCCTTTGATTACGGCGCTTGGAGATAAGCAAGTTTTACCAGGCTGGTGGGGACATGTAGTTGCGTCCACCCATATAAGGGGATAAGGATCCACCTTTTCACCTACGCCTTCTTCCTCCCTTGCTTATCCATTGTCGCGCACTCGAGCTCCAGCGCCCAATTCCGCACTCGCCACCTCAACCTTCTCCAGCCATGTTCGGAGCGGGAGGCAAGTAGATGGTCTCCTCCGTCACGGAGGGACACATCAAAAAACTAAGGAAGGCCGGATACTTGTCTAACGACATTGCGTACCGGCTTCCCGAAAAGGGGCAGCTCATCCCCACCCCTAGGCCCCATGAGAGGGTGGTGTTCCTCCCCCATTTCCTCCGCGGACTGGGCTTCCCTCTCCACCCATTTGTCCGGGGGCTCATGTTCTACTACGGCCTGGATTTCCACGATCTGGCCCCGAACTTTGTCCTCAACATCTCGGCGTTTATCGTCGTGTGCGAGGCTTTCCTCCGCATCCGCCCCCATTTCGGCCTATGGCTCAAGACTTTCAATGTCAAGCCGAAGGTGGTGCGCGGCAACCAGGCGGAGTGCGGAGGCGCCATGGTGGGCAAGATGGCCAACGTCCTATGGCTCGAGGGCTCCTTTGTGGAGACCCTGAAGGGGTGGCAATCGGGGTGGTTTTACATCACCGAGCCGCGCGACCCGAATGGGTCGCAGCCCCCGTGTTTCGATCCGGACCCCCTACGCGGCTCACCTCCTGGAAGGAGACGGGCCTGTCGTGGGGTAAAAAAGGAGAGCTGACCGGACTCCAAACATGCATCCAAACCCTGGTGGACAAGAAGCTCAAACTTGTCAACGTTGTCCAGGTTATGCTCATCCGCCTGATCCTCCCGTGTCAACAACGGGCTTTCAACCTGTGGGAGTTCGACCCGGCGCGGCACCAAACTCTGAGCAGGCTCTTCGACATGACGTACGAAGATGCCTGGAAGGTGCTTTTCAAGGGCGCCGAGGCCCCCGCATCCGCTACCGAGGATCGCAGATTCAGTACGCAGCGTCACGCTCATGCGGTAAGCTTTTT
The DNA here is from genome assembly GCF_003073215.2 of Triticum urartu. NCBI lineage: Eukaryota > Viridiplantae > Streptophyta > Magnoliopsida > Poales > Poaceae > Triticum > Triticum urartu. The sequence goes on from NC_053024.1 coordinate 44,495,644, forward strand.
TTTCCTTTTACAGGGTATCAGTTTTTCATAGTTTGACTCCATGCGGGATCTAAGCTCCCTTACCTTTGACAGGATTGGCAGGTGACGTCCGGACAGATCAACTGTCCGGCTCCTTTGCCCGAAGGCCCAGCGGACGCTCGCTTGGCGAAGCTGCTGGTTCCGGCACCCTATGTGGTGCGGAGAAGAAGGCCGCGAAAAAGGCCACGGGGACTCGAAAGAGTGCCCGGCGCTAGGAGGTGTCGGATCCATCATCCGACGGTTCCGAGGCGCATTCCTCCCGTGAAGACGAGGAGGAAGAAGAAGAGACCTCTCCCCCTCCAGCGGGAGGAGAGAAGAAAAGGAAGGCCGCCCTCTCTGGGGAGGCCGGAGGGTCCAAGAAGGGGAAAACCCTTCCTCCGGACTACTCCACCGACGCCGACGAGCGGAGAGGAGTGGCTGCCCAGGGCCAAGCCCCTGGCAAAATCGTAAGTATCCGGATACCAGAGTAATTCATAGTATTCGTTTATTGCACAGCTTTCCCTTACGTCGAATATGTTTATGCAGCCCACCCAAAGACCGGCTCGACGCGATCGTCGGGCGGCTCCCTGGACTCATCGGACGTGAACTCAGTTCCGCCCGCTGTCTCCCCCCGCACTACAGACGACGCCGAAGTGGCGTCGTGACAAGCTCCGGGGCAGGAGGAGGTGGTCCCGGAGGAGCCACAAGGCAACCTCCCGGACTCCAGGAGTGAAGAGGATAAGGCCCCCCAGGGCTCCAAGTCCGGCTTTGTGCCGGACACCGCGCCGGAATCTTCCACAATTCCGGACCGCGGTAGGCGAACTCCTTCCAAGAGGAGCAAGCCTTCTGAGCCAGCGTCCTCCGTCCAACCGGAGGTGCCGGACAATCTGCTGGAGGTGCTTGACGGCGCCTCCATCGACGAGAGGCACCGTACTATTATGAGTACGGTGATCCAGAAGGTTCAGTCCGCCAAGAGCGGACTGACTGAAGCTTGTGCTAGCCTTCTAACAGGCTTCGAGGTAAGTAAAAATATGTAAAAATATTACCGCATAGACAGTAGCCCCTAATGCTCTGTTTGGCGTTCGGAAAGAAAAGCCGAATAGAGGATCTATTAAATTTCGCAGGAGTCTAACAAAAAGAGTCAATATGCGTATGCAGGCTTCGATGCTATCCACCGCCGCACTGACTGCGGAGGTGGGTGTCCTGAAGCAGGACCTCGAGCGGACCGAGCAAGAGCTCGGCCTTGCCAAGTGGCAGCTCGAGGAGAAAGAAGGTAAGAGATACCTTACAGAAAAAGTGCCTATAAAAAGGCGTGATTGCAAAAAAAACAGGATTGTACTACTTATTGTAGGGGCCACAACTGAGGTGGCGACCCTTAAGCAGGCGCTGTCTGAGGCCGAAAAGAAAACAGCCACGAAGCGCACTGAGCGAGACAGACTTGGGGTTCAGGTCGGCGAGGTGCAGCAAGAGCTACAGGCTCTTATGAAAAAACATGAGAGTTTGAAGCTTGAGTCAAAGGCGCAAGCATCCGAGCTCGCGACGGCCCTTGAGACTGCCAAGTCTGCCAAGGCCGAAGCCCAAAAGGCCCTCCAAGAGTTGGAGGAGATGAGGAAGATAGCAGCGGGTAAGGCATTCTTTATGCAAAGCAGAAATATAAAAGTAAACTACTTGTTACTTACCCGAATCCGGAGGTCTCCAGGGGCATTCGCAGATCTTCCCCGCAGCGTATCCGACGCCGCCGCATTCTACCGAGCTGAAGAGGGCAGCTCGATGGAGAAGGTGTTCTGGTCTCAGTATTCTGAGGCCGGACACCCTGTGCCCTTGAGCGACCAGCTGAAACAGCTGGTCGAGCTCCACAAGGCGGCCGAACAGGCCATGAAGGGCCTCATAGTTCGGCTGTGGCCCGGAGAGGCCCTGCCTGGGAGCTATTTCGGGCTGGTGCGGCGGCTGGTAGAGGCCTGTCCGAGGCTCGAGGTCATCAAGCGCTCCATCTGCATCGAAGGTGCCCGTCGGGCCCTTGCCCGTGCAAAGGTGCACTGGGGTAAGCTGGACGGTGAGAAGCTTGTGAAGGACGGGCCGCCGTCGAGGAAGGAGCATCGCAAGCCCGAGAACTACTACAAGGATGTTCTTGCAGGTGCCCGCCTTGTGGCAGATGAATGTACCAAGGATGTGATTTTTGAATGAACTCGCTCGTGTTTATCCTGTGCGCTGAAAACTTGTTCATATGCGCTAAGCAATGCTTATTGAATTTAAAATATTACTTTCTGTGCGGCCGTTTATCAAAAAATTGAGAGATGGCCAGTCGTCGGCTTCTGCCCCCATGCCACTAGTGCTGGGGTGTTCGGGATAAACCTGAGCGCTCTTTTTCCCATAGTTGGGTCCTTCGAGGGAGGCGCTCAGCACAAGGAACCAGGCAGTCGGACTATAATGCTTGAACACTCTCACTTAGCCATAGAACTCTATAATTTTAAATTTCGGAGAAGCCCCTAGTTCGGAAGACCGAGTTCGGGGCGCTATCCACGCCTTGGCCGGACAAAGCCAGCTCCTCGCTCGAAGCGGCATAAGTCTTTAGGGACTCGAAAAACCTCTCGAACAGCGACCGGTCTCTCGCCTCATCATGACAGTCAGTTTTAGCTTTCTCCACTGAGGTGCTTAACCCAACTGAACCGGGGCACAATCGCAGTGGTTCTCCTAGTGCTACCTTAGCCGATATAGCGGAACATAAGGCACCAAAACATAGGAGCTGGGCAAACCCAACTATTGACCCAAATCATGATTCGGAGCCGATGCATATAGTGCTATAAGTTCGGGGTGCCGCACTTGTGAAAGTGTACGGACTTCTCACACCATAATGAGGGGTACTGAAGCCCCTGGCGTGTTTTCCGTACCATGGTGTACGGGTGCAATCATGTCATTTAATAAACATATATGTGAAAAGAGGATAATGCAAAAAATAGACAAAAAGCTATGCATTGTTTATAGAGAGGCTATTTATCAAAGCCGAACGATACAAATAGTGCGATAAGCAAAAAGATATTGGACTATTGAACATGGCCTGACCAGGGGCAGGCCGCGGAATTGTATCTAAAACAGGTATACTGCTCGTAACAGAGACCACCTGGGAGTTCCATAATGTGGCATGGCTTGTCTGCCTCCCTGGATCTTGCATTGTTTGTGCGGCAGTCGAATTGACGAACAAGTCGTCCGAAGTATGGAGTCCTGAAAGTAAGAAAAGATTAAAAAAAGAATCCGGTAGCCCCTAGTACGTTTTAAGCCGTATTTTGGGCGTGCCGTTATTGTGCCCCTTCCCCTGTGCCCATGGTATTTCAAGGGCGTAGTTATGTATGCGAGGCACTGCTTTCGCTATGTCGCGGGAGCTGGGGTTGGGGCCGCATTGCTACGCTTGCTCGGAGCGTGCCAGGCGGTCCTGCTGTGGGTTACTCCAGGCGCGCTTGGTAGTGTCTGGCTTTTTAACGGCCGGACTGGAGAATTGCCTAAGAAGGCTACTTTGTACTTCCGCTGCGAGAGCCACCGTGTGCTCCTCCGTACGGAGGGAGCGTTCGGTGTTTCCGTTGACCGTGATTACTCCTCGAGGGCCTGGCATCTTGAGCTTGAGATATGCGTAGTGCGGCACTGCATTGAACTTTGCGAATGTGGTTCGTCCGAGCAGGGCGTGATAGCCACTGCGAAACGAGACTATATCGAAGATTAACTCTTTGTTTCGGAAATTGTCCGGGGATCCGAAGACCACGTCAAGTGTTACTGAGCCTGTACAGTTGGCTTCTACACCTGGTATAACGCCTTTAAAGGTCGTTTTTGTGGGCTTAATCCTTGAGGGATCTATGCCCATTTTCCGCACTGTATCCTGGTAAAGCAGGTTCAGGCTACTGCCGCCGTCCATGAGGACTCTTGTGAGATGAAATCCTTCGATGATTGGGTCGAGAACCAATGCGGCGAAGCCGCCATGACGGATGCTAGTGGGATGGTCCCTTCGATCAAAAGTGATCGGGCAGGAGGACCATGGGTTGAACTTTGGGGCGACTGGCTCCATCGCGTATACGTCCCGTAGCGCACGCTTCCGCTCCCTCTTGGGAATATGGGTTGCGTATATCATGTTCACCGTCCGCACTTGTGGGGGAAAACCTTTCTGTCCACTGTTGTTCGGCGGCCAGGGCTCCTCCTCGTCATCGCTATGCAGCCCCTTGTCTCTGCTTTCGGCATTTAACTTGCCTGCCTGCTTGAACACCCAACAATCCCGGTTGGTGTGATTGGCCGGCTTTTCGGGGGTGCCGTGTATCTGGCACAAGCGGTCGAGTATTCAGTCCAAACTGGACGGCCCCTAGGATTTCTTTTGAATGGCTTTTTCCGCTGACCGGATTTATAGCCTCTGAATCCGGCATTGACTGCCATGTCTTCATTGCTGTCGCTGCTGACGCGGCGTTTTTTCTTATTCCGACATGTCCTGCCACTTTTGTCCTTGGTATCCGAATTACCAGGGTTCTTTGATAAGTTGTTACTGCGAGCTAGCCAGCTGTCTTCTCCCACGCAAAAGCGGGTCATGAGTGTCGTGAGGGCTGCCATAGATTTCGGCTTTTCCTGTCCCAGGTGCCGGGCAAGCCACTCGTCGTGGATGTTATGCTTGAAGGCTGCTAGGGCCTCTGCGTCCGGACAGTCGACTATCTGGTTTTTCTTTGTTAGGAACCGTGTCCAGAATTGCCTGGTCGATTCCTTTGGCTGCTGAATTATGTGTCTTAAGTCGTCGGCATCCGGTGGTCGCACGTAAGTGCCCTGGAAGCTGTCGAGGAATGCGGCTTCCAGGTCCTCCCAAGAACCGATTGAATCTGCTGGCAAGCTGTTAAGCCAATGCCGGGCCGGTCCTTTAAGTTTGAGCGGGAGGTATTTGATGGCATGTAGATCATCGCCGTGTGCCATGTGGATGTGAAGGAGATAATCCTCGATCCATACCGCCGGATCTGTTGTGCCATCGTATGATTCGATGTTTACGGGTTTGAAACCCTCTGGGATTTTATGATCCATTACTTCATCCGTGAAGCATAGCGGGTGTGCGGCGCCTCTGTCCTGGGCTATATCACGACGCAACTCGGAAGAGCTATGTCTGTTGTGTTCGGCCCGGCCGGATTTGTTGTATCCGGAGTGAAGATCATCGTCACGTGCCGTAGGGCGCCTGCGCGATCCGTAGATCGATCTTGTTTGTCTTGCTTTATCCTCCAGTACATCTCGCAGGTCTGGCGCATTTTCCCGTGCCTTAGTTGAGCGGCGTCGGGACATGGCTTGGGTGGAGGGCCGAGAGGCCTCTCTATCGCAGCCGCGAGGTGGCCGGTCTGTCATGTCCATGCGCTGGTGATGTAGGTGCTTCCTCCTCTGATCGGGGTAGCGGCCTGCGCTTTGGGTAACTCTTGGAGGGGCGTTCGAGTTCATACTCTTCGGCCGCAAGGACTTCAGTCCATCTGTCAGCTAGCAAATCTTGGGCAGCTCTAAAGCTGTTGCTGCTTTTTCTTGAGGCTCTTGCCGGTGGCCTAAAAGCCTGCGTTTTAAAACGCTCTTGTTCGGCGGGGTCTGATGGTACGACGAATTCGTCGTCATCGAGGCTTGCCTCGTCTTCGGAGGGAGGCATATAGTTATCATCCTCGACCTCTCGGTCTGCCGCTCTCTCATGAGGGCTGGCTTCTCCATATTCCTGTGCCGAATCTTGCTGGGGTGGGTGTTCTTCGGCGCTATCCGGGGTAGTATTATATCCCGTGCCGGAATCACCATTTTTGCTTTGGCGGGATTTAGAGCGGCGCCGCTGACGCCGGCGCTTTGGCTGTTTCTTGGAGGTGTCATCCTCCGCTGTTCCATCGCCATCTCCATCTTTTGGAGTATCCACCATATATATGTCATATGACGAGGTGGCCTTCCAGCGCCCTACAGGTGCTGGTTCCTGTTCGTCTCCTACATCGTCGTCCATACCGTCGATGTCTTCGGAGCCGAAGTCAAGCATATCGGTTAAATCGTCGACAGTGGCTACAAAGTGGGTGGTTGGTGGGCTTTGAACTTCTTCATCGTCCGTATCCCATCCTCGCTGACCGTAATCCGGCCAGGGCTCTCCTGATAAAGAGAGAGACTTGAGAGAATTCAGGATGTCGCCAAAAGGCGAGTGCTGAAGGATGTCCGCGGCGGTGAACTCCATTATCGGCGCCCAATCGGATTCGATTGGCAGGGGGGCAGGGGGTTCGGAGTCCGGGGAGGAGTCCGGATCCTCGGAGTCACGGGTCATGTAGAGTGCGGGGCTGGCGTTCGGCTCGATCGCCTTTGAGATCGCAGCCCCCGAGGTGACGTCCAACCGCTCATCCTCGATTGGCGCAATAGGCTCCGAGTTAGGGGTCGGAACCGGTGCGTGTGCGGCCTCCAGGACACTGTCCGGAGGCAGAGCTAGATCATGCCCCTCGAGATAGTGCGGCGCGCTTGGCTGTGGCTCGAACCCGTCGAAGATCAAGTCTCCGCGGATGTCAGCCGTGTAGTTTAAGCTTCCAAACCTGACTTGATGGCCAGGGGCGTAGCTTTCGATCTGCTCCAGGTGGCCAAGCAAATTGGCCCGCAGTGCGAAGCCGCCGAAGACGAAGATCTGTCCGGGGAGAAAGGTCTCACCCTGGACCTCATCGTTGTTGATGATCAAGGGAGCCATCGGGCCTAAAGGCGACGACACAGAGGAACTCTCAGTGAAAGCACCAATGTCGGTGTCAAAACCGGCAGATCTCGGGTAGGGGGTCCTGAACTGTGCGTCAAGGCCGGATGGTAACAGGAGACAAGGGACACGATGTTTTTACCCAGGTTCGGGCCCTCTCGATGGAGGTAATACCCTACTCCTGGTTGATTAATATTGATGATATGGGTAGTACAAGAGTAGATCTACCACGAGATCAAGGAGGCTAAACCCTAGAAGCTAGCCTATGGTATGATTGTTGTATATGGAGTTGATGTCCTACGGACTACAACCCTCCGGTTTATATAGACACCGGATAGGGTTAGGGTTACACAGAGTCGGTTACAATGGTAGGGGATCTTGAATATCCGCATCGCCAAGCTTGCCTTCCACGCCAAGGAAAGCCCCATCCGGACACGGGACGAAGTCTTCAATCTTGTATCTTCATAGTCCTGGAGTCCGGCTGAAGGTATAGTCCGGCTACCCGAACACCCCCTAATCCAGGACTCCCTCACTCGACGTTCTTCATGTTCTGGAATGAATTCTTCAGCAGATTCTTCAGTGGGGATGGCATCCTCAGTAGCCTTGAACTTGATAGTTTCCTCAGGTGCTGGTTCATCTATCACAGTAGGTAGGTGCTCTCTTTGTGAGCCATTAGTTTCATCGAACCGCACATCTACAGTTTCAACAACCTTGTGAAGAACGTTGTTGAAAACTCTATAAGTGTGCGAGTCCTTTCCGTAACCAAGCATAAAACCTTCATGTGCTTTTGATGCAAATTTTGAGTTGTGATGAGGATCTCTAATCCAACATTTAGCACCGAAGACTTTGAAATAACTTACATTGGGTTTCTTATCAGTGAGGAGTTCATAGGCAGTCTTCTTGAAGAATTTGTGAAGATATACTCTGTTGATGATGTGGCATGCAGTATCAATTGCCTCAATCTAGAAACGACGAGGCGTTTTGTATTCATCAAGCATAGTGCGAGCCATCTCAGCAAGAGTCCTGTTCTTGCGCTCCACGACGCCATTCTGCTGAGGAGTATAAGGAGCAGATAACTCATGAGTAATACCAAGTTCATCAAGATAGTTATCAAGACCAGAATTCTTGAACTCAGTTCCATTGTCACTTCTGATGTGCTTGATGTTCACACCAAAGTTGGTTGAAGCCCTCGAGGAAAATCGTTTGAAGACTTCCTGCACTTCATGTTTGTAAGTGACAATGTGTACCCATGTGTATCGAGAGTAATCATCAGCAATAACAAAGCCATATTGAGATGCATCATTTGAGATTGCAGAATAATGGTTAGGACCAAAGAGATCCATGTGAAGCAATTCAAATGGACGAGTGGTGGTCATGATAGTCTTTGCTGGATGCTTAGCCTTTGTCATCTTCCCAGCTTCACAGGCTCCGCATGGAGGAACAAATTCTTCCTGAGAAGCGCTGATTTATTGAGCAAGTAATGAATCGCGCTCCTTTTGAAGATCTTCATAACTCACTCTTAGCTTTTCAAGATATTGTTTTCTCTGAAGAAATTCATATGAAAGCTTATCATGATCAGATAAGAGAGTGTTATGATGACCTTGAAGGTTGTCAAACCTAGACTGAAGTCTCTGAAGATTTTCAGTCAAGGTTTTAGTGTGATCCATTTCTTCACCCAACATATCATCACTTTTGTCTAGCATGTTTTGAACCTTTTCAAAAGCCTTTTGTTGTTTTACAGCAATCTTAGCAAGTTTGGAGTAGCTTGGTTTGAGGTTTTCATCAGATTCATTCTTACTTGATTCAGAGGAGGGGTATTTGAGTACCTTGGCACCTTTTGCCATGAAGCAATAGGTGGGAGCATAGTCATCATTGTTTCCATCAGCCATGTTGGTGAAGCCATTTTCTTCAGAGTTAAAGATGGACTTGCTGACGAAAGCAGTAGCGAGAGCCAGGCTCGCCACACCAGACTTAGACTCCTCAGATGCCTCCTCTTCCTCATGTTCCTCAGATTCAGCCTCAGAGTCCATTTCCTTGCCAATGAACGCCCGAGCCTTCTTGGAGCTGTTCTTCTTGTAAGATGAAGACTTCGAGGATTTTGATGATGTAGATTTTGAGGATTTCTTCTTCTTTGCATCATCAGAACTGTAATCCTTGTATTTCTTCTTCTTTGATTCCTTTTCCCACTGAGGACAATCTTGAATGTAGTGTCCAAGTTTCTTGCATTTGTGACAAAGCCTCTTCTTGTAGTCACTGGATGAGGAATCATTGCTCCTTGAGGATTTTCCAAAGCGACCACGTCTTGAGAACTTCTGGAATTTCTTCACGAGCAGTGCTAGCTCATGGCTCAGTTCTTCAGGATCACCAAGGCTGCTACCAGAATCTTCATCTTCAGATTCAGACACTGCCTTGGCCTTCAGGGCACGTGTTCTGCCATAGCTCGAACCATAGAGATCTCTCTTTTCAGCAAGCTGGAACTCATGAGTATTTAGCCTCTCGAGGATACCAGCGGGATCAAGTGACTTGTAATCAGCACGTTCTTGTATCATCAATGCCAGAGTATCAAATGAGGAATCAAGCGATCTCAGCAATTTCTTCACCACCTCATGGTCGGTGATGTCAGTGGCACCAAGTGCTTGAAGCTCATTTGAGATGTCAGTGAGGCGATCAAAGGTTTGTTGAACATTTTCATTGTCGAGTCTTTTGAAGCGGTTGAAGAGATTGCGAAGAACATCAACTCGAGAGTCGCGCTATGTTGAGACTCCTTCATTGACCTTGGACAGCCTGTCCCAGATAAGCTTGGCTGTCTCCAAAGCACTCACTCTGCCATACTATCCTTTGCTCAGATGGCCACATATGATATTCTTCGCTTGAGAGTCGAGTTGCTTGAATCTCTTCACAGCAGCAGCATTGATGGTGGGAGTGACAGAGGGAACACCATTCTCCACAACGTACGAGAGATCGTTATCAATTGCCTCAAGATGCATGCGCATCTTATTCTTCCAGTAGGGGTAGTCCGTCCCATCGAAGGTAGGACACCCAGCAGAAACCTTGATCATACCTGCGGTCGACATAACTAAACTCCAGGCGGTTAAACCAAAATCACACAGAACAAGGGAGTACCTTGCTCTGATACCAATTGAAAGTGCGTTATATCGACTAGAGGGGGGTGAATAGGTGATTTTTATGAATTCTTCACTAAGGAATTTGCAGGTGAGGAAATTCCTTAGCGAAGAACTACTAGCAGCGGAATAAGTACTCAAAAGTAAACATAACAAAACACATGCTTAGTCATCATGATGAAATGAAGACAAGCACAGAGTACAGAAAGCGTAAGCACATGATAACACAGGATGAAGACAAACAGACTGAAGAAATTGAACTGAGGAATTTGAGAAAGTCTTCAGTCGAAGTCTTCAAACACAGATATGAACAAGCACTCAACACAGTTATGAGGAAATGAAAGAGTTGAGGAAATAGAACCAGTGAGCTTGGTGAAGACAATGATTTGGTAGACCAGTTCCAACTGCTATCTCAGTTGTACATCTGGTTGGAGCGGCTAGGTATTTAAACCTGAGGACACACAGTCCTCACCGTATTCTCCTTGAGCTAAGGTCACACAGACCTCACCCAATCACTCGTGGTAAGTCTTCAGGTGACTTACGAACCTTCACAAACTTGGTCACTCGGTGATCCACAATTCCTCTTGGATGCTCTAGACCTTGACGCCTAACCATCTGGAAGAAGTACAGTCTTCAAAGGTAACAAGCGTCGGATCCACGCAGGATCAATCTCTTCAGTGATGCTCAATCACTTGGGGTTTGTAGGTGTTTGGGTTTGGGTTTTCCTCACTTGATGATTTTCTCTCAAAGTCCTCGGAGGATGGGATGCTCTCAAATGACAAGTGTCAGTTTCTCTCAGAGCAGCCAACCAGCTAGTGGTTGTAGGGGGCGGCTATTTATAGCCTAGGGAGCAGCCCGACATGATAAGACATAAAAGCCCTTCAATGATATGACCGTTAGGTGGGTAGATATTTTGGGACAATTGGCGCATAGCATAGCAACGGTCGGAATTTTGAGTAGAAAAATCCTCAGGGCTATCATGTTCCTCACTATGTAGGCAATCCGCACTGGCGAATTCCTACCTCCTCAGTCAGAACAAATTCCTTCGAGATCAGAAGGACTTCGTCTCTGTCACTGAAGAATATGATTGAACTGTATGAGATTTCCAATGGCTTCACTCGAAGGGATTGGTAGGTGTAGGATTTTGAGTTGAGCATCACATGCAAATTTTTTCTTAGTATTTCCTCGACCCCCTTTAACAGTACGGTGTTTCCTACGACTAAAAAAGAGAAAATGAAACTATAAAAACAAAAGTCTTCATGCTTCATGTTCCTCGAATGAATACCAAGTCTTCAGGATTTGCACCAATTTCTTCACTTTCAAAGTCTTCAGAAGGTCTTCAGAAGTCCAAAGTCTTCAGTCGAAGAACTTCATTTTTAGGGGTCGACTTTCTCTGTAAATATCAAACTCCTCATAGACTTATAGACCTGTGTACACTCAAAAACACATTAGTCCCTTAACCTATAAGTCTTCAGTAACCAAAATCACTAAGGGGCACTAGATGCACTTACAGAATTCAACAAAATTAGAAGCAATACAAGCTAGACATAATACATAACATGCAACCACATATAACAGTGCCAAGTTAGAGGGAGCACCTGTGACGGTGGACTAGGGGAGATGTGATCATCATCAACACAGCTACGTTGGGTGTCTATGCATGTGTTGTCTTCCAAATCTTGTTGGGGGTGGCTAATACGAATCCAATGTATCTATAATTTTTGATAGTTCCATGCTATTATATTATCTATTTTGGATATTTTATATCCATTAATATGCTATTTTACATTATTTTTTGGACTAACCTATTAACCTAGAGCCTAGTGCCAGTTTCTGTTTTTTCCTTGTTTTTGAGTTTTACAGAAAAGAAATATCAAACGGAGTCCAAACGGAATAAAACTTTCGCGGTGATTTTTCTTGGACCAGAAGACACCCACATAGCTTGAAGAGAGGACCAGAAGTGTCCCGCGGGGCCCACAAACCCTCAGGGTGCGCTCCAAGGGGGGCGACCCCTGGCTTGTGGACACCTCGGGAGTCCCCTAACCCTATTTTTGCACTATAAATTCCCAAATATTCCCAAAACATCAGAGGCATCCACCAAAATACTTTACCGCCGCCGCAAGCCTCTGTTCCCGTGAGATCCCATCATGGGGCCTTTTCCGGCACCTTGTCGGATGGGGATTCCATCACGGAGGGCATCTACATCAACCTGGCTGACCTTCCGATGAAGCGTGAGTAGTTTACCACAGACCTACGGGTCCATAGCTAGTAGCTAGATGGCGTGTTATCTCTCTTTGATCTTCAATACAATGTTCTCCTCGATGTTCTTGGAGTTCTATCCGATGTAATATTCTTTTGCGGTGTGTTTGTCGAGATCCGATGAATTGTGGATTTATGATCAGATTATCTATGAATATTATTTGAGTCTTCTCTGAACTCTTTTATGCATGATTAGATATCTTTGTATTTTTCTTTGAATTATCGATATGGTTTGGCCAACTAGATTGGTTTTTCTTGCAATGGGAGAGGTGCTTAGTTTTGGGTTCAATCTTGCGGTGTCCTTACCCAGTGACAAAGTAGGGGTAGCGAGCCACGATTGTATTGTTGCCATCAAGGATAAAAAGATGGGATTTTCATCATATTGCTTGAGTTTATCCCTCTACATCATGTCATCTTACTTAAGGCGTTACTCCATTCTTATGAACTTAATACTCTAGATGCATGCTGGATAGCGGTCGATGTGTGGAGTAATAGTAGTAGATGCAGAATCATTTCGGTCTACTTGACACAGACGTGATGCCTATATTCATGACCATTGCCTTAGATATCGTCATAACTTTGCGTTTTTCTATCAATTGCTCGACAGTAATTTGTTTACCCACCGTATGTTTTCTTTTAAGAGAGAAGCCTCTATTGAAACCTATGGCCCTCGGGTCTATTTTCCATCATATATTTTCATATCTATAAACCAAAAAACCCAAAAATACCTTGCTGCAATTTATTTATATCTACTTTAGTTCGCTCTTTTATTTATCTGTTATACCTATCTCTATTAGATCTCACTCTTGTTCGTGACCGTGAAGGGATTCACAACCCTTTTTTCACGTTGTGTGCAAGTGTTTGTTAGTTTGTGCAGGTGCAGAGATTGGAGACTTGCTTGTGCCTCCTACTCGATTGATACATTGGTTCTTAACTGAGGAAAATACTTATCCATACTTTGCTGCATCACCCTTTCCTCTTTAAGGGAAAAATCAACGCAAGCTCGAGAAGTTGCAGTGGCGGAGTAGAATCTGTAGAGGCCCTCCGTTTCAGTTGGCTGGAAGGAGCACCATTATACACTACTTTGCTGATTTCCTTCTGCTTTATTGATTTTGCATTGTCAGATAAAACCGACAAGAAAAATTAATAAAATTCACTCTTCGGAACTCATTCATGCTTGATACTGACAGTCACTATTTTGATGTAAGGCAAACACATGATACGAGGAGGGCATATGTATGAAAAACAGGACGACATGGTATATTCACAACTATTTGTGTAAACTAAGCAGAAGTAATTTAATAAAATTAGAAGCACTACAAGCTAGACACCCTATGCAACATGCAAGACAATATCACACTGCCAAGCTGGAGAAAGCACCTGGGATGTCGGTTTCGTCGGAAGACCGCCATCAGTCCCGGCCTTAATTTTTTTTCCTTCCTCTTACTTAATTTATTGCCTTGCCGAGTCAAATCCACAAGAAAAATGAATAAAAAATCACTTTTCAGAACTCATTGATGCAGGATGCTGACGAGCACTACTTTAATGTAAGGCGACCTCATGATAGGACAATTGAATGTGTAAGAAAAAAGGATAGCATTGCATATTCACAGCTATTATGTGTAAACTAAGCAGAAGGCATTACAAAAAATTAGAAGCAATGAAACCTAGACACCATAGGAAAGATGCAACGAATATCACTTTACCAAGTTAAAATTGTCTCATCATAAGTGTCATTTCAACAAATTAGAAGTAGTACAAGCTAGAAAGGAATACGAGATGTAAGCTATATCACACTCCAAAGTTAAATGTGTCTTATGATAAATGATTGTTGTAGGTTACACAACAGTAGTACTTTGATGTAAGAACATGGTGTGATAGACAGATATTGTATGTTCTAGAAAGAGGAATACGTGTCTTATTCACAAGTGTAATGTGTAAAGTAAGCATATGGAATTCAACAAAATTAGAAGCAATACAAGCCAGACATCATACATACCATGCAACCACATATAACAGTGCCAAGTTAGAGGGAGCACCTGTGATGGTGGACTAGGGGAGACGTGCTCATCATCAACACAGCTATGTTGAGTGTCTATGCATGTGTTGTCTTCCAAATCTCGTTGGGGTGGCGGAGTAGAATCTGTAGAGGTCCTCTGTTTCAGTTGGTTGGAAGGAGCATCATTATACATTGCCTTGCTAATTTCCTTCCGCTTTATTGATTTTGCATTGTCAAGTAAAATCGACAAGAAAAGGCAATAAAATACACTCTACATAACTCATTCATGCATGATACTGATAGACACTATTTGGATGTAAGGCAAACACATGATACGAGGATGGAATATGTACGAAAACAGGACGGCATGGCATATTCACAACTATTTGTGTAAACTAACCAGAAGTCATTTCAAGAAATTAGAAGCAATGCATAGGCCAATATCAACAACGCAATAATTAAATCATCGTGTACTTGTAGCATAACAGCAAAGGACGGTGCCCTTGTTTTCAAACGATGCATGGTCGGTGCCTTGATCGAGCTTTCTTTTTTACTTTTTGAAGCCTTCGAGCTATCTTGCTTAACTGACATTTTCCTCTTTTGACATTTTTCTCACAAGCTATTAACTAAATCATGACATGCTATACTACAAATTTCCCATAGTAAACCCAACGTACGTACATTAATGGCAAAATTCCACTATTTTTTCTTTTTTTTCGTGAGTACATTGTACTATTGTTATAGTGTGTTGCCAGTTGCCATCTTCTTGCCTGCCTTTCTTATTTTTGATAATGTGGAAAGGCATCGAGTCGTAGCAGTAGCAGCAATGTAAGGACCCTTTCAAAAAAGAGAAAAACAATGCAAGGACGGTGACAATATCTTCCCGTAGAAACATCAACGTGCACTGATGGGAAAAGTGTACTTTGTTATTCCGTTGCCATTAGGCGCCTTGGCATATCTTCCCGCCTTTCCTTTTCCTTTGCAAACTGCAACAGAGCTTTCATCTATTCACCAACGAATCTCGGAATATGTAGAATCTGTTGAAATAATCAGCCACTGGCCAGTTCCAAGTTGTTCATCCTCAAGAAGAATAGTACACTTCATCAACTACTTTCAAGAAGAGCTTAAATCATGTGCCTATTTTTTGTGATGTCCTGTACATGTCTTGATTTGGCATCTTGTATGATCCAGAGCTCACGGTGCGTATTGTCTCTGCCCGATCGATACCTGCCTATTTGTGGTGGCCGCTTGTGTGGTGATGCATGTGGAATCTGTTCTG
Organism: Triticum urartu; assembly: GCF_003073215.2. NCBI lineage: Eukaryota > Viridiplantae > Streptophyta > Magnoliopsida > Poales > Poaceae > Triticum > Triticum urartu. The sequence goes on from NC_053024.1 coordinate 44,510,985, forward strand.
CACGACCCAGTCTTGGTTAACTTTTTTTGGTGCACGTGGAGCGTAGCCATCGCCATGAAGACGCCTGAGTTGTACTATGATGGAGAGCAAGCCATAGCGCAGCGTCTTCTTGGAGAGGGGCAAACCGGAGAGACGAAAGGAGACACTGCATCATGCATGATTTAGAGAAGAGGGCATGATCTTGGCGAAAGAGAGCCCGATATGCTCAATATGACTCTGGGAAAGTGTATATTCTATTCGGAGTTTAGACACGCCTCTTGTGGCCAACTAACATGTGAACCCGGGATCACACGTCAATGGCCCAATGTTAGGGGGTTGTACGTCAGGGAATCCAGCTCCTCAGAATTCGGGGTAGTCGGAACACCGGAGGGCAGAATATGTCCATCCAGCAAATACTATGGGGCAAAGTTTTTTTCTTGACAAATGGTGATCCTTAATTAACTCCAGCTGTAGCAAGTAGCATAAAGTGAATACATATCATCATGAATACACACCTAGGCTCAGATACAGAGTCAACAAAAACACACACACATTGGTAGTTCAATGCCGACAAAAAGCAAAGTCATTGGCGAGCAAAACCAAGCCTAAGACGTGAAGGATGGAGGGTCTATTCGGAGATTGTGACGAAGTAATTGATCTTTGCAACTATGACAAGATTTGACAAGAGTATGAGGTCATGACTAAATAGTGTGGAGTGCTAAAGTGGAGAATACAATGACGGTAGTTACCCACAATTGCTTGTTGCGCTCAAGGGAAAGTTTGGGACTGTGTGCCTGTGAAACAAGCATGTGTGAAATACTCATTTTACTTGAGTCTTTTTTTCATCCTTGCCCCTGCCCTAGGCGACTGTGACGCCCTCGATTCAATCGTACACTAATCATACACGCAAACATGTACGATCAAGATTAGGGACTCACGGGAAAATATCACAAACACAACTCTACAAATAAAATAAGTCATACAAGCATCATATTACAAGCCAGGGGCCTCGAAGGCTCGAATACAAGAGCTCGATCATAGACGAGTCAGCGGAAGCAACAATATCTGAATACAGACATAAGTTAAACAAGTTTGCCTTAAGAAGGCTAGCACAAACTGGGATACACATCGAAAGAGGCACAGGCCTCCTGTCTAGGATCCTCCTAAACTACTCCTGGTCGCCGTCAGCGGGCTGCACGTAGTAGTAGGCACCTCCCGAGTAGTAGTAGTCATCGTCGACGGTGACGTCTGGCTCCTGGGCTCCAACGTCTGGTCGCGGCAATCGGGTATAGAAAGGGGGAAAAGAGGGAGCAAAGCAACCGTGAGTACTCATTCAAAGTACTCGCAAGCAAGAAGCTACACTACATATGTATGCATTGGTATCAAATGGCATAAGGGTATCATATGTGGACTGAACTGCAGAATACTGGAATAAGAGGGGGATAGCTAGTCCTATCGAAGACTACGATTCTGGCCACCTCCATCTTGCAGCAGGATACGAGAGTAGATGGTAAGTTCACCAAGTAACATCGCATAGCATAATCCTAACCGATGATCCTC